>NC_134397.1:25020129-25299928 GCF_050003625.1 Haematobia irritans
TGCTAATAAAAGGTTGTGCAGTTTTTGAATTGAATATAATTTTGTAACAATTTAAAGAAAACTATAGGAATATTGTTATATATACATTACATATAATTAATATTACAAATGGTTAGAGCTTCCTGTTTAATTTAGTTTAAAATTTTTCCTAAAACTAGTTCTGAAATACCTTCATTTAAACGGGTGCATCTTCTATTTAATCGTTATATAGTGCGTATGACCAGGGTGCGTATGACTTATATTAATTATAGAATATTTTAAAACCCCTTATTATACGTATTAATTTAACTTTGGTAAACAAATTTAAATTTTTAGTAATTTGGAAATTTTTTATAATTTTATTTTATTTATTTCAGTTCATGCTTCTATATAAAGGGAGAACTTACTCACAATGGACTTTGATAATAACACGAAAATGAAAACTTTTCAAAATATTAAATATATAAAAAATTTTGTCAACATTTTTTTTCTATAGAAAATTTTGTCAACATTTTATTTCTATAGAAAATTTTGTCAAAATTTTATTTCTATAGAAAATTTTGTCAAAATTTTATTTCTATACAAAATTTTGTCAAATATTTATTTCTATAGAAGCTTTTGTCAAAATTTTATTTCTATAGAAAATTTTGTCAAATATTTATTTCTATAGAAAATTTTGTCAAAATTTACGTTCTATGGAAAATTGTCTCAAAATTTTATTTCTATAGAAAATTTTGTCAAAATTTTGTTTCCATAGAAAATTTTGTCAAAATGTATTTCCTTAGAAAATTTTGTCAAAATTTTATTTCTTAAAAAAAATTGTCAAAATATAATTTCTATAAAAAATTTTGTAAAATTAAATTTCTATAGAAAATTTTATCAACATTTTATTCCTATAGAAAATTTTGTCGAAATTTTATTTCTATAGAAAATGTTGTCAAAATTGTATTTCTATAGAAAATTTTGTCAAAATTTTATATCTATAGAAAATTTTGTCAAAATTTTATTTCTATAGAAAATTTTGTCAACATTTTATTTCTATAGAAAATTTTATCAAAATTTTATTTCTATAGAAAATGTTGTCAAAATTTTATTTCTATAGAGAATTTTGTCACAATGTTATTTCTATAGAATATTTTGTCAAAATTTTATTTCTGTAGAAAATTTTGTCAAAATTCTATTTTTATAGAAAATTTTGTCAAAATTTTATTTCTTTAGAAAATATTGTCAAAAGTTTATTTCTATAGAAAATTTTGTCAAAGTTTTATTTCTATAGAAAATTGTGTCAAAATTTCATTTCTTTGGAAAATTTTGTCAAAATTTTGTTTCTATAGAAAATTTTTACAAAATTTTATTTCTTTAGAAAATTTTTACAAAATTTTGTCAAAATTGTATTTCTTTATTTCGGCAAAATTTTATTGCTATAGAAAATTTTGTTAATATTTTATTTCTATAGAATATTTTGTCAAAATTTTATTTCTATAGAAAATTTTGTCAATATTTTATTTCTATACAAAATTTTGTCAAAATTAGATTTTGTTCAAAATGTTATTTCTATAGAAAAGATTGTCAACATTTTATTTCTATAGAACATTTTGTCAAGATTTTATTTCTATGGCTTACTTTGTCAATTTTTTTATATAGAACATTTTCTCAAAATTTTATTTCTATAGAAAATTTTGTCAAACTTTGTTTTTTTATAGAACATTTTCTCATAATTTTATTTCTGTAGAAAATTTTGTCAGAATTCTATTTCTATAGAAAATTTTTAAAAATGTTATTTCTTTAGAAAATTTTGTCAAATTTTTATTTCTTTAGAAAATGTTGTCAAAATTTTATTTCTTTACCAAATTTTGTCAAAATTTTATTTCTATAGAAAATTTTGTCAATATTTTATTTCTATAGAAATTTTTGTCAAAGTTATTATTTTTTATAGAAAATTTTGTCATAAGTTTATTTCAATAGAAAATTTTGTCAAAATTTTATTTCTAGAGAAAATTTTGTCCAAATTTTATTTCTAGAGAAAATTTTGTCAAAATTTTATTTCTATAGAAAATTTTGTCAAATTTTTGGTTCTGTAAAAAATTTTGTTAAAATTATATTTCTATCGAATATTTTGTCAAAAAATTTTGTCTATAGAAAATGTTGTCAAAATTGAATTTCTATAGAAAATTTTATTTCTATAGAACATTTTGTCAAAATTTTATTTCTATAGAAAATGTTGTCAAAATTTTATTTCTATAGAAAATTTTGTGAAAATTTTGTTTCTATAGGAAATTTTGTCATATTTTTGTTTCTATAAAAAAATTTGTTCAAATTTTATTTCTATAGAAAATTTTGTCTAAATGTTTTTTCTATAGAAAATTTTGTCAAAATTCTATTTCTATAGAAAATCTTTACAAAATTTTATTTCTTTAGAAAATTTTGTCAAAATTTTATTGCTATAGAAAATTTTGTTAAAATTTTATTTCTATACAAGTTTTTGTCAAAGTTATTACTTTTTATATAAAATTTTGTCATAATTTTATTTCTATAGAAATTCTTGTCAAAATTTTATTTCTATAGAAATTTTGTCAACATTTTATTTCTATAGAAATTTTTGTCAAAGTGTTTATAGAAAATTTGTCGACATTTTATTTCTATAGAAATTTTTGTCAAAGTGTTTATTTCTATAGAAAATTTTGTCAAAATTTTATTTCTATGGAAAATTTTATCAAAATTTTATTATAACCAATTTGTGTATTCATATGAAGGAAGACATCTATTTATAAAACAAGTCATCTACTGAAGTAAGGTTATCCTTTCCTCATACTCCAAATTACCTCAACATCCCTTTTAAAATGCCTCATTTCACTTTCTGCATTTCACACAAATAATAATTGAAATTTGTGAATCCTGAGAAATTTTCTTCATTTTTTATTTTTTTTTTTTTTTTTTTTTTGAAGCTCATTGTAAAGTTGAGTACTTTATCTTAGTCTACGGTAAAACAAATTGGTATTACAAAATCTTAAATAATGCAACGCTTAACATATCAAACAATGTGGTCCCATTCATTGTGAGGCTTTTAGTTTGCCAGGTTTTATGAGTGAACTGGTAAAAAAATAATTTGGCATAAAGCCAAAGATTATTGTTTGAAGTTTAAATGAGCTAATTAGTATGGTTTCCATAATACATGAAAAGGTTGAATGGCAAAAATTATGCTTTGACATCCAAAAGACTTTATAATGGTCATAAAAATGAGAGTAATAAAATATCAACATATACACTAAAAGCCACATATGCCAAAGGTTCACAAAGGATATGTTATAAAAATTTGGGAGAAGATTAGGTGATGATAGGCAGGCAGCATTTTTTGGCCCAAAAAATATATTTAGTCCTTTTTTCAATATATGTAGTTTTTATTACAATCACGATCAGCTTTAAAATCCAGCTGGTTACTTGTACAATATATTGTTTAATTTCTTTTTAAGCATTTTGATTTGATTATTCCATCATAAGATTTTTGAATATTGAATTTTGAGTTTTGCTTATTATACATCCATATTGAAATCAATCATACGTTCCCCATTGACACCAATGATTTAAATATAAATAATATAATTATATGCCCAAATTTGTACAATTTTCGGTATTTATTTGGAGCCTATAATTGCTTTTTGAAATATTTTAATTTTTATACTCCTTCGCCAGATATCCAGGATTTTCATATACCTTATATATATAAATTATTCACATGCTCCCCCTTTACACCACTGAATGAAATGTAAAGAATTTAACTCATATGCTGTCTTCAGCCCAAATTTCTGTAATCACGAACTTATTTAAAATTCCAGTAGTTACTTGTGCACTATATTTTATAATAGCTTTTTATTTTAATTTGAATATTCTTTCAAAAGATTTTCGAAGATTTTCCTCATATACACCGATATTAAAATCAAGTATACGCTCCCCATAGACACCACTGATTGAAATATAAAGCATTTAAGTCATATGCGATCTTCTGTCTAAATTTTCACAGGCACCACTTGATTTCAAATTACAGTTTTTACTTGGAGTCTATGCTTTATAATTTCTTTTTTTTTATTATTGAATTTGTTTAATTCTTCACAAGATAACGAAGATTTTCTTACTATACCTCCATATTAAAATCAATCATACGCTCCCCATTACAAACAAAATAAAATTTCTCATAGTTTGTACAAAACCTTCCCCATTTTAATTTATATTTGCAGCAATCTACTTAGCATCCCATTCCTTACATTGCATAATCCTAGTGGATTTAATTAAAGTAATAAATCCTGCAGAAATCTATTTTCTAAAGTCATAAAAATTTGAATTCTCAGTTAGAAGGGAAGATATATATAATATATATTTTTTTGTTATAATATTGCATTTATGTGTTTTTTTTTTTTCTTTTAAACACTTGAAATTCTACGAATGGGAATAGAGAAAAAAAATCCCCAGAATACTCAAGTGTTTTTATGTTAAGAGTTTTAGTGCGAATGACCCCATCAAATCGGAAGTCAAGTCAAGCCAAGCTATTTAATTTTATAACAAACTTTATGCATACTACAATATTCCCTCTATCTATAATAAGAGTGATCCTTGTGAAAATGTTCCCTTAACTTTAACCATGAGCAGCCTTAAGTACCATAACCATGAATTTTATATGGTCAGAATCATCATTCGAGCAAGCAAAGCCATCATTAAAATCATCACCATCATTGCTTCATCAACAGTTGCATCACAACATCACATCAATGAGAAAATCTCTTGCAAATGTTATGACTTGTCCACCAACATGCAACGCTAGTGTAATGAATTAATCCCGATCCTAGCATTACCATTTGCCAAGTCGTTATCTGGGCAAACGAAAAAAAACAAAATATTGTACGCTTCAAATGTATCCTTTATATAGCACTCCGTCGATTTGTAAAATAAACGATGAAATCTTGTTTTCTTTCTGTCTTGTTTTTTTTCTGGGGGATTTTCATCGCGTAAACTTTCCATTTAAGTTTTCTATTGCATATTGGAATGCAATGCAAAATGGTTTGCAGCTTCTTTTTGATTTTTTTGCCTCTGTAGGGTTTGTGTTATTGTATTCTAGATATGCATATTGCATGACGAAAACCACTTAAAGGAAAACAAATTGCTAGAACGTTTCATCGAAAATTGAAGTACAATGTAATAGCGGCTTTACTAGGAAGTTGTGCATTAAAGTATTGGATGGAAATGGGGTTATATGAAAATAAAATCGAATATCAATTGCTACTCTGTGGGGCATAGTTGAACTGGGATTATTATTTGGCATAATTCAATCGAGGTCTTAATGTAAGACTAATGACAACTTCCCATATCGTCCATTATCTATATTAAAAAAAATATATATGGCATTCCCTACAATGTATCTTCATCTCAGCTGTGTGACAGAATATAATAACTTTACTTAAAATCCTTAACACCGTAAAGGAATCCATATAGATCTCTTATTCCTCTGACAAATAGTCTCAAATCACATTTCATATCTATTATAGTTTGGTTTTTCTTAAATTCCTTTTGAAATTTGCATAGTATAAAAAATTCAAATATGCGTATGAGTTATTTTATTTAGAGAACTGGGGTGCGTATAATATATACAAATTATGAGCCTGGGTTGCATATGAGTTATGAAATTTTCATTTGCAGTTGTGGATTGTGATGTTATTCGAAGAAATCCGAACATAGTACCGACCTTAGTACCTAAAGAGAATGGGTCTTCTGTTAAATTTACATTGTGTATATATATTTATTTAAATATACCATTCGATCTATGGTATTCCTTTTGAAATCTGCATAGTATAAAAATTCAAATTCAAATCTGCATATGATTTATTTTATTTAGAGAACTGGGGTGCGTATAATATATAAAAATTATGAGCCTGGGTTGCGTATGAGTTATACAATTTTCATTTTTAGTTTTGTGTTGAAATGTTTTTATTCGAAATCCAAACATAGTACCGAGGACTGGGGTGCGTATAATATATAAAAATTATGAGCCTGTGCGTTAGAACATTTTCATTGCAGTTGTGGGTTGTGTTTCCATTCGAAAACCGAACATAGTACCGATCTTAATACCTAACAATCAGAGGTCTTCTGTTAAATTTATATTATATCTATTTATTTATTTATAATCCGAACATAGTACCGACCTTAATACCTAACGAGGAGGGGTCTTCATTTAAATTTACATTATATCTATATATTTATTTATGTATACCATTCGATCTATGGTATTCCTTTTGATATCTGCATAGTATAAAAAAATTCAAATGTGCGTATGATTTATTTTATTTTGAGAACTGGGGTGCGTATATATATATAATATATAAAATATAATATATAAAAATTATGAGACTGTGTTGCGTATGAGTTATATAATTTTCATGTGCAATTGTGGATTGCGTTTTTATTCGGAATTCAAACTTAATACCTAAAGAGCATGTGTCTTCTGTTAAATTGATATTATATCTATATATTTATTTATATAAACCATGCGATCTACGGTGTTGGGTATTAAAGATTCAATCCAAACTAGTCGCACAATTTTTTCTAAACCTCACAGCCCTGCTGTATATTGCATTCAATTCTAGTGAATCTCTCTCATTACTCGGCATTAAATTATATTCCGGGAATCCCGAATTTTTTCCAATCCCCATTTTATAATTGAAATTTCTCCATAATTCCAACATATTTTCCACACAACTATTATTACATAAAATCATTTCTCGAAAATTACATAAAAGTTCTTATACAATAATCATTATGCTCAATAACCTATTCAAAGTACATAAATTTGACATACTCTCTGCAATATATATACAACAATCGATTTATGCACATATTTGAATGCACTGAAATCATCATATTCACGTTATCAAACTAACCCAACCACTTCCTTAGAGGAATTTTTTTAAGTTACTATGAATGTAGGGATTTTCAGTTATACAATGTGGTTTATCCTTTGGAATGGAATGTATGGAAACTCGATGATATTCCGTTTTTGTTGCTACTCAATGCCACGTAAGGTTAGATATTTTTGCCAAGAGAATAGATATTTTTGCCAAAAGAATGAAATTTCTGAGAAATCAAGGACAAACGAGTAGAATTTCATTGAAAATAATTTGCCATAATTTTTTTAAGAAGAAAAAATTTCAATAAATACCTGTTTTCAGTTTTGAAAGACTCCTAAATAATTTCCGTCGAATTTATAATTCATTAATAGAACATTAAGTTATAATTTTAAATTATTATTAGTATTGTAATAAAGGTAATATTTTATTATTCTTAACTCAATATTTTTGGAAATTTATTCTTAAGTATTATGACTTTTACGTTAGACAGTTTTTTTTTTTATAATTTGCACAAAAATACCAAACTACAATGCATAGGACAATGTTTTGCATTTTGGCCCTCATTGCGTATGACTCATATTAATTCTGGGGTCGCAAAAGCAAATTTTTACAATCTGAGAACCATATACGACATAAACTAGTTTTAAACGAAATTTGAAAGATAGGAAAAAAATTGTAGGTATTGCAATACAATATATTATTTAAAATTTGATTGAATTTAGTAAGTTTTAATAATTTATTTTAAAAATATATAAATTATATTTTATTTATTGCGTATGATTAAAATTAATTCTAGAGTTTCAATAGAAAACGGTTAATATCTCAGCAACCACAAATGCTATAACCTGGCTTTTAAATGTTAGCTAAATTTTAATAATTTATTTAAAAAATATAATTCTTCGTGTCCTTTTATCTAAATTACGCACAAGTATTAAACTGCAGTGCATTGGAATATATTTTGCATTTTCGCCATATTAATTATAGAATATTAATATTACATTTTAACAATATATTAAACAAATTTTATATAAATCTCATTGTTGTTTAATTTAAATTACTCAGAAGTATATAGAAGATCTTTTTCATTTTGGCCCCCATTGCGTATGATTTATATTAATTCTAGAGTTTCACTAGAAAAGGTTTAATATCTCAAGAATTATATATGCTATAGGCTGACTTTAAATGCAATTTAAAATACAATAGAACATTATAAGTATATCAATATATAACATTTAAATAATGTTGTCCTAAATTTTAATATTTTATTTGAAGAAATATAAATCTCAGTGGTATGTATTTTGGTCCAGATTACGTATGAATAATATTAATGCCAGAGTTGTAGTAGAAAATTTATCAAATGTTTTATAAAAATAAAATGTTGACAAAATTTCCTATAGAAATAAAATTTTGACAAAATTCTCTATAGCAATAAAATTTTGACAAAATTTTCTATAGAAATAAAATGTTGACAAAAAATTACATAGAAATAAAATTTTGACAAAAGATTCTATAGAAATAAAATTTTGACAAAATATTCCATAGAAACAAAATTTTGACAAAATATTTTATAGTAATAAAATTTTGATAAAATTTTCTATAGATATAAAATTTTCTATAGATATAAAATTTTGATAAAATTTTCTACAGAAATGAATTTTTGACAAATTTTCTATAGAAATAAAATTTTGACAAAATTTTCTATAAAAATAAAGTTTCGACAATATTTGCTAAAGAAATTTGACAAAGTTGTCTATAGAAATCAATTTTGGACAAAATTTTCTTTAGAAATTAATTTTTGTCAAAATTTTCTATAGAAATAACATTTTGACAAAATTTTCTATAAAAATAAAATCATGGCAAAATTTTCTCTAGAAATAAGATTTTGACAAAATTTTCTATAGAAATAAAATTTTGACAAAATTTTCTATAGAAATAAAATTTTGATAAAATTTTCTATAGAAATAAAATGATGGCAAAATTTTCTATAAAAATAAAATCAATGCAAAATTTTCTCTAGAAATAAGATTTTGACAAAATTTTCTATAGAAATAAAATTTTGACAAAATTTTCGATAGAAATAAAATTTTGACAAAATTTTCTATAGAAATAAAATTTTCATAAAATTTTCTATAGAAATAAAGTTTTGTCAAAATTTTCTATAAAAATAAAATTTTACAAAGTTTTCCATAGAAATAAAATTTTGACAAAATTTTCTATAGAACTAAAATTGTGACAAAATTTTCTATAGAAATAAAATTTTAATAAAATTTTCGTTAGAAATAAAATTTTAACAAATGTTTCTATAGAAATAAAATTTTGACAAAATTTTCTATAGGTATAAAAGTTTGATAAAATTTTCTATAGAAATAAAATGTTGACAAAATTTTCTATAGAAATAAAATGTTGACAATATTCTCTATAGAATTAAAATGTTGACCAAATTTTCTATAGGAATAAAATTTGGCAGAATTTTCTATAGAAATAACATTTGGATAGAATTTTCTATCGAAATAAAATTTTCACAAGATATAATATTTTGACAACATTTTCTATAGAAATAAAACTTTGAGAAAACTTTCTATATTAATAAAATTTTGACAAATTTTTTTAAAATTTTGATAAAATTTTCTACAGTAATAAAATATTGACTATATTTTCTATAGAAATACAATTTTCATAAAATTTGAGAGCCACCGTGGTGCAATGGTTAGCATGCCCGCCTCGCATACACAAGGTCGTGGGTTCGATTCCTGCTACGACCGAACACCAAAAAGTTTTTCAGCGGTGGATTATCCCACCTCAGTAATGCTGGTGACATTTCTGAGGGTTTCAAAGCTTCTCTAAGTGGTTTCGCTGGAATGTGGAACGCCGTTCGGACTCGGCTATAAAAACGAGGTCCCTTGTCATTGAGCTTAACATGGAATCGGGCAGCACTCAGTGATAAGAGAGAAGTTCACCACTGTGGTATCACAATGGACTGAATAGTCTAAGTGAGCCTGATACATCGGGCTGCCACCTAACCTAACCAATCACTTTGCGTTACATCGACTTTTTGTCAAAAAAATTTGACATAACCTAACCTAAACTTCATAAAATTTCCTAGAGCATTAAAATTTTTTATAGAAATAAAAATTTGACAAAGTTGTCTATAAAAATAAAATTTTGATGAAAATTCTATAGAAATCAAATTTTGATAAAATTTTCTATAGAAATAAAATTTTGATAAAATTTTCTATAGAAATAAAATTTTGACAAAATTTTCTGTAGAAGTAAAGTTTTGACAAAATTTTCTATACAAATAAATTTTTTGAGAAAATTTTCTATAGTAATAAAATTTCGACAAAATGTTCCATAGTAATAAAATTTCGACATAATGTTCCATAGTAATAAAATATTAATAAAATTTTCTATAGTAATAAAGTTTTGACTATATTTTCTATAGAAATACAATTTTGATAAAATTTCCTAGAGAAATAAAATTTTCTATAGAAATAAAATTTTGACAAAGTTGTCTATAAAAATAAAATTTTGTTGAAAATTCTATAGAAATAAAATTTGGACATAAAAGTTCTTCGAAAATGACATAAAAGTTCTTATACAATAATCATTATGCTCAATAACCAATTCAAAGTACATAAATTTTATATACTCTCTGCAATATATCGACAACAATCGATTTGTGTGCATATTTGGATGCACTGAAATCATCATATTCACGTTATCAAACTAACCCAACCACTGCCTTAGAGGAATTTTTCTAAGTTACTATGAATGTAGGGATTTTCAGTTTTTGACAAAGTTGTCTATAAAAATAAAATTTTGATGAAAATTCTATAGAAATAAAATTTGGACAAAATTTTCTATAGAAATAAAATTTTGACTAAATTTTCTTTAGAAATAGAATGTTGATAAAATTTTCTATAGATATAAAATTTGGAAAAAATTTTCTATATAAATGAATTTCTGACAAAATTTTTTATAGAAATTAAATTTTGACAAAAATTTTTATAGAAATAAAATTTGGACAAAATTTACTATAGATATAAAATTTCGACAACATTTTCTATAGAAAAAAAAATTTGACAAAATTTTCTATAGAAATAAAATTTTGATAAAACTTTCTATAGAAATAAAATTTGGAAAAAAAATTTCTATAGAAAGGAATTTTTGACAAAATTTTCTATAGAAATTAAATTTTGACAAAATTTTCTATAGAAATTAAATTTTGACAAAATTTTTTATAGAAATAAAATTTTGACAAAATTTTCTATAGAAATAAAATTTTGATAAAATTTTCTATAGAAATAAAATTTTGATAAAATTTTCTATCGAAATAAATTTTTGATAAAATTTTCTATAGAAATAAAATTTTGACAACATTTTCTATAGAAATAAAATTTTGACAAAATTTTCTATAGAAATAAAATGATGGCAAAATTTTCTATAGAAATATAATTTTGACAAAATTTCCTATAGAAATAAAATTTTGATAAAATTTTCTATAGAAACAAAATTTTGATAAAACTTTCTATAGAAATAAAATTTTGACAAAATTTTCTATAGAAGTAAAATGATGGCAAAATTTTCTATAGAAATATAATTTTGACAAAATTTCCTATAGAAATAAAATTTCCTATAGAAATGTTAACAAAAAATTTGATCAAAAAATATACATATTTTAAATTTGGTAGATTTTTGGTAAAGTTTTCTCAAAAGTTTGGTAGTTATTTTGACGTATGATTCATATTAATTCTAGAGTTTTAATAGAACATGTTAAATATCTCAGCAACCATACGAGTATATGGTTTAATCTAGCTTTTAACGAAATTTGAAAGACAACAAAACTTGCTATGTATATCAATATAAAACATTATTTAAAATTTAATAAAGTTTGTTAAATTTTAATAATTTATTTAATAAATATAAATCTCAATTTTATTGAGTATTTTGGATGTTTGCTAAACATTTTTAATTAGATCAAAATCTAAATAATTTTATGCAATTTATATTGGATAAAATAGACAAATGCACCTAGATCTATGTAAAATACTAACACATTTGCATATTACTTTTACTATAACATATATTCTCTCAAATCCCCTCAAGCAGGCATATGTTAGTAATTTTGTGTTGTTTTTCTATTTTTTTTTTTTCAATTTTATCATCCCTGATGTATTTACTAGCAAATTCAGTTATGTTCTGCAATTGAATTTCTATTTCCTCTCTCAGCTTCTGTACCGGTAAATTTTATCCAAAGCTTTTGTTATACAATCAAATGTGTTAAGAACTGAGTTTTCAATTTATTTATTCTTTTTTTTTTTTCTCCACCATTACAAAAATAACGGAGGGCGTTTAGTGGGATGGTGCTTAGCAGCTGGTATTATCACAAAGGTACCGGCATATATAACAACTTTCAATGTGTTCACATTACCAACAACTAAATGCTATTGTTGTAAATTTGATATTACTCTCAGTGTTACAGTTTGTAACAGCGATAAACATACACAGGCATATGCTAACGGGCCCAGAGAGGAAATGTAATTTGTGCATGAATACCAAGTGAGAACATGCTATGGTGCAAGTAATACTATCATCATCATCGTCATCAGTTGGGTGGGTGTTATTCGCATGTATTTTGAATAACAAAAATGCTATATTCTAAGCTTACAAACTTGTTACGAAAACTGTCGATGAACCAACTACGCCATGAGAGTATTGAGCACATTGTAAATGAAAACGAGTAAAAATGTGACTGATGGGTATATGTTTTCGCGTTAGGGCTAGAATAGTTACAAGGTAACGTTTGATGTTTCAAAAAAAAAACATTTTCAGAACAACTGTGATAAGATTATAAACGAACGAAAGTGGTTGTAATAAATGGAGCTTGAAAAACATAGGCAAACAAATAATACTAACAGGCAAAGAGTCAAAGTCTTCTGTTCTTCTTTACAGTAATTGGTGCCACAAAAAAATGCAAAGGTTTTGAAAATAAATTTTTCACATAATTGCTCCATTAAAACAAAAGTATCAAAATGTAAAAAAAAAATGGATTTATTTTGCAAAATGTGTTACATGATATTTTCAAGTGGATTAAAGGGGTGACATTAAATTATGTTGTGAGACTATAATACATTGAATTGATTGCATACTATGTTGTAGCTAGACTATATTTTTAAGTCTTCTAACAAATACTTGGAAAAATGTACTTGAAAAAATTTAGTGATATGTTAGACAAATTTCCAAAACCAAACTTGAAATTATTCGCAGCTTTAGGCTCTTGAAATTAATTTTCAAAAGCTACTAAATTTCTTGACAAATTATTAAATGTAAATTTAATAATTTGATAATTGATTATAGATCCAGATTTAAGGCAAGAGAAACGATGATATATCGATGCCCTCATTCCAGAGTACGCTAAGTCGACTTACCATTTTTACATGGAGTTCGTTGGATTTTATTCGGATTGATGTGAATTGTATCCTGTCAAAAGTTCGAATTCATTGGACACTTCTATCAAAAGTTATGGATAATATACGTACGTAGCCTGTGATAAAGTTTTAAAAATTTCCCATCCAAAAAGGACAAAAAGCTTTGTTCGGTCTAAAGCGATCTAAGTTATTTTTAGCCATGTTCTATTATCACTATTTTGAATTCGTACATATTAAAAAAAACTCTACAATAAACATGATTTTAAGGCAGAAAAAAATATGAATTTTATATCTTATGTTATACGGTTTTTGAGAAATTCCAAAATAAAAACTTTGAACTTGTTTCCTGTAAAATTCACTTTTTAGTCTTAGAGTACTTTGGAATGGAGACATCGATATGGTCCCATATCCTCCGCATTGGACATTACTTGCCCAGGATTTGATTGGTCGTTTAATTTTTCATTCATTCAGTTCATTGGAGGAGTTTACGTATGATTAACATTAATTCAAATACCTGGAACGTATAATTTATATTAATTTTATCCATTGTGGCGTATAATGTATTTTAATGGAAAATTGATGTGCAGTTTTCCTATTCATTAAAAGAGGTTATGTATGATTAATATTATTAAGATTAAATTTTTATCCACTATGGCGTATGATCTATATTGATTCATGGAAAAAAGCGCCTGAACAATACTTGGAAAAATGTACTAGTGAAAATCTATTGAATTGTATATTATATTTCTCAAAATAAATTGTTAAAGGCGACCAGTAGTGTAGGCTTCGTGGCAGGGTTTAAAAATTTTTACAAAAATATCAAATATCTAAAGA
This sequence comes from Haematobia irritans, assembly GCF_050003625.1. Classification (NCBI taxonomy): domain Eukaryota; kingdom Metazoa; phylum Arthropoda; class Insecta; order Diptera; family Muscidae; genus Haematobia; species Haematobia irritans. Next base: position 25,034,261 of record NC_134397.1, read on the forward strand.
ATTCTATACTTGAATATAGGCCCAGATTTAATACAAAAGCATATACGCATTAGACATCGCCTTACAAGGGTTTGGTTGATCGTTTTCCCCTCCAAATTCATTGGAGTATATATTGCGTATGATTACCATTAATTCAAAAAACATGGAACGTATAATTTATATTAATTTCATATCCATTATGGCGTGTGGTGTATTTTGATTCAAATAAAAATGGGTACATTTAAGTATACGCCTAGCGAATATTTGGAAAAAATGTACTACCAAAAATTGATTGAATTGAATTGTAAAAAAAACTTGTCATTTTTTAAATATAGTCTCTTAGAGTGAGTCCATATATTGACATGAAAAATTTTGAAAGTGACCTCTAGTGTAGGCTTCATGGCAGATTTTTAAAAAATAAACATCTCATTATTTTTTTCTTTTAATTTAAGTTACGTAAAAAAGAAGGCAACTACAGTGAATTAGAATTTTTTCCTTTTGTCCTATATTGCATATGACTCTATACTATATGTTCGATACTTTTAATATTCAATTTAAAAAATGCAAAATTTTACTTAGTCAATATTTGTTTCTGAAGCCTAAATTTTTACTCCAAATAAAATTTTTAAAAGAGTTTTCTTCAAGTTTATTCCAAGCTAAGGCCTGTTAGATTTTTTTAATTTGTAGTTTTGTAACAATGGAGTAAAATAAGGTTTTATTGTACTATATTGCGTGTAGTTATTATTATTTTTTTATTTATCACTAAAAATAATTTAAAATTAAAAATTAAAGTGGAGTTAAGCGAAATATCTAAACAATCACAAACCAATTTTAATTCCAATAATAATTCCAACAACATCGTTCTATAAATTACCATATACAAAATTTCTTTTCTTAAAATAAAACACACAAATTCTTTTCAATACTTTTCCCTTGACTAGGTAATAAAAAACCACAAGCTAAACCTTCAACATATTAATAAAAGAAAAAAACAAAAACTTTGAACGTGAAAGAATTTCAAAACTTCAGTAACTAAAGCTATGTAAGCGCCGTTGCCCTAAGTGACTTTACAACACCAAAAAAAAAAAAAAAACAAAACTCCTAGAACGAAGGGATATTTACGATAAGAGCAATGAAACCATAACGAAACTTTAATCTTTTTTTCCTAGAAACCAAAAAAAAAAATATAGTAAACCATATACAGCTAAAGTGACCTTCTATGGATGATGGGGCTTAAGCAAAACCAGACCAAGAACTAACCAACATATCGTATGTAACATACAAGAATCAAAGTTTAAGGAACAAAAGCGTGTAGAAAAATATGTGGTACACGATGCTTGAGATGCGCCAAAATAACTCGTTTTCATAACGAATTTTACACGTTTTTGAGTTTGGCATTTTTTATTTTTATTTTTTGCAATAAAAGCAAAACCAACAACAACATCCTAGATATACGAGGGAAGATCATTAGACATCGTCAGAAAGTAATTATTTTGATAATAAAAAAATTTATTTTACAAAATAAAGGTTTTAGTAGGATATCATAGGGGTGGCGTATGACTATTATTAATTAAGGGCGAAATATAATAAATCAATAATTTTTTCTACCACAGTTGCTAGAATTCTACCAAAAATGGTAGATTTTTTAAAGTTTTGTAGATTGGTAGAATTCTTGATGTTTTGGTAGATTTTGCAAAACATTCCTCCCCAACTAAGAGGTACTTCGAAATATATAGAAATAAAATTTTGAAAAATTTTCTATAAAAATAAAATTTGGAAAATTTGTTCTATAGAAATTAAATTTTTAACAAAATTTTCTATAGAAATAAAATTTTGACAAAATTATCTGTAGAAATAAAATTTTTATAAAATTTTCTTTAGATATAAAATTTTGACAAAATTTTCTATAGAAATAAAATTTTGACAACATTTTCTATAGAAACAAAATTTTCTATAGACAAAAATTTCTATAGAAATAAAATTTTCTATAATTGTTTTTTTCGACAAAATTTTCCATAGAAATAACATAAAATTTCCTATGGAAATAAAATTTTGATAAAACTATCTATGGAAATAAAATTTTGACAAAATTTTATATAGAAATAATATTTCGAAAAAATTTCTATACATATAAAATTTTGGCAACATTTTCTATAAAAATAAAATTTTGACAAAATTTTCTATAGAAATAAATTTTTGACAAAATTTCTAAAGAAATAAATGTTGACAAAATTATCTGTAGAAATGCAATTTTTACAAAATTTGCTATAGATATAAAATTTTGACAAAATTTTCTATAGAAATAAAATTTTGACAAAATTTTCTATAGAAATAAGATTGAGACAAAATTTTCTATAGAAAAAACAATTTGACAAAGTCTTCTAAAACACTTAAATTTTGACAAGATTTGCTATAGAAATAAAATTTGGACACAATTTTCTATAGAAATAAAATTTGGACACAATTTTCTATAGAAATAAAATTTTGACAAAATTTTCTATAGACATAAATTTCTATAGAAATTAAATTTTCTATAAATTTTTTTCCATAGAAATAAAATTTTGATAAATAAAATGGAAATAAAATTTTGATAAAATTTTCTATGGAAATAAAATTTTGACAAAATTTTAGATAGAAATAATATTTTGAAAAAAAAATCTATACATATAAAATTTTGACAACATTTTCTATAAAAATAAAATTTCCACAAAATTATCTATAGAAATAAATTTTTGACAAAAATTTCTAAAGAAATAAAATTTTGACAAAATTATCTGTAGAAATAAAATTTTTACAAAATTTGCTATAGATATAAAATTTTGACAAAATTTTCTATAGAAATAAAATTTTGACAAAATTGTCTATAGAAATAAAATTTCGACAAAATTTTCTATAGAAATAAAATTTAGACAAAAATTTCTATAGAAATAAAATTTTGACAAAAAATTCCATAGAATTAAAATTTTTAAAAAATTTTCTACAGAAATAAAATTTTGACAAAATTTTCTATTAAAATAAAATTTGGACAAAAATTTCTATAGAAATAAAATTTGGACAAAATTTTCTGTGAAATCAAATATTGACAAAATTATCTATAGAAATAAAATTTGGACAACATTTTCTATAAAAATATAATTTTGACAAAATTTTCTATACAAAAAAAGTTTTGACCAAATTTTCTATAAAAATATAATTTTGACAAAATTTTCTATAGAAATAAAATTTTGACAAAATTTTCTATAGAAATAAAATTTTGACAAAATTTTATATAGAAATAAAATTTTGACAAAATTTTCTATAGAAAAAAAATTGACAAAGTCTTCTATAGCGCTTAAATTTTGACAAAATTTGCTATAGAAATAAAATTTGGGCACAATTTTTTATAGAAATAAAATTTTGACAAAATTTTCAATAGAAATCAAATTTGACAAAATTTTCTATAGAAACAAATTTTTTGACAAAAATTTCGATAGAAACAAAATTTTTACAATATTAAAAAAATAAAATAACCTCAAAAATATGATTGAAAACTTCAAAGAATGATTTTTTTTAAATTTGGTAGATTTGAGGTAAAATTAGTTAAAATTTTGGTACATTATTTTTGGCACTAGTGGCAACCGTGTTGTTAAAATGTTAAATCGATTTTTTTTTCTATAGAAATAAAATTTCGACAAAATTTTCTATATAAATAAGTTTTTACACAAATTTCTGCTGAAAAAAAAATTTGTCAAAAATTTTCTATAGAAATAAAATTTTGACAAAAATTTCAATAGAAATTAAATTTGGACAAAATTTTTAAAGAAATAAAATTTTTACAAAGTTTTCTATAGAAATAAAATGTTGACAAAATTTTCTATAGAAATAAAATTTTTTGTAGTTGTTGTATGGTTGACCTTTTAGTATAATTATTTGTAGAGTTTGTAAGGCTTGCTGTCATGTTGTAATAAAACTCACTGCGTTTGAGTTTACACTCAACGCAGTGGCGAGCGAGTCACTTTGTCTTATTAAAAAATTTAATTTCCCTGAGGACGGACAACGATGGTGTTGGAAATATTGGAAAGAATTAAAAATAAAACACTATAAAAAACTAATATTTTATTTTGTTTTATTTCAACATGACCTCAAAAATTTTGTCAAAAATTTTCTATAGTAATAAAATTTGGACAAAGATTTTCTTTAGAAATAAAAATTTGACAAAAAAAATTTTAATAATCACAAAAATATGATTGAAAACTTCAAAGAAAGTTTTTTTAATTGGAATATTTGTAGCAACATTTTCTTCAAATTTTGGTAGATTATTTTTGGCACGAGTGGCAACCGTGATGTTAAGATAAAAAATCGAATATCTTAGTAACAATTTGAGATAGAATCATAATTTTAACTATATCTGGAAGATAATGCTTCGTACTATATATCAAGAGGCTTCAAATTGTTGATTAATATCGCTTTAGACATACAGTATTTAAAAACTGTTTGTAGTTCGCAACTTTTTAAAAATTTTCCCCGTCTTTAATCTCCTTCCCTCTTTTATTAAAATGTCACAGAAAAAATGTTTTTTGTGTGCACTTGAAAATCATCAGTAAACCATAGATGACCATGGTATGGGCCATGCAAGATGTAATCATATTACAACATATTGAGGCACGTCTTATGATTCGACTTCACAGCTTTAGCTGCAAGTTATTCTTGCTTGGCTATAATTCTTGCTTGCGTTGTTGTTGGTTTTTATATTTTGCCTTAATGTGGCTTGAACATTGGCCTCAACCAACACACATGGAGCCAGCTTTAAGGCAATCTCAAAAAGGAAGTCTGTTGATCCAAACGATATAAAAACGACAAGCTAAACATAAAAACCAAAACAAACACCAACAACAACAAACTAGTTCTACTTAAAAGCTTAGCTCTGTAAGCCAATAAAGGAAAACCAAAAAAAAACACAGAGGCGCAAGATTTTTTTTTTTTACTCTGGACATTGTGGCTTATTGCTTGGCTGACTGTCTGTGGAGTTTAATTCTCTATTAACTGCTCCCAAGAATGTTACAAACTAAAAATAGCCCCATACCATCAGTAAGGGTCTACACATGCTGTGTTAATGTGGTCATTTAATGTTTGGGATGGAATGTTTCCCAATGACTTGGCATAAAATGAAACATAGTTTGCCCTCTGATTATTTCATTTTTCATTTCGAATGAGTAGCCTGAAAATTGTGGATCGATTTTTTTTGTTTTTTTTTGTGATGACTTTATGCTGATCATTTTTACGTTTTTTGCATTTTATATTTTTACAATATTATCGATATTTTAATTAAATGATTCATATTGAAAAGAAGGGGTCAAGAATGAATCTTCTTGATTAGAGATGACAAGGTCAGATCATAAAACCATTAGATTGATATTTTTAAAGTTGGTAATATTTTCATGTAATTAAGAGCCATGTAGGAAGAATGGCTCTATTGTATTCTTTTGAAAATTATTTTCATTCACATCATTATAGTCAATGGATTTATAATTAAATAATTTTGAAGGACATTATAAAAGCAAGATTTTCAAAATGTATCTCTCTGAAAAGTTACGCATTTTTTTCATAATATTCTGACTGAAATGAAACATTCCGCTTCGTATGCTATGGTTACCCATTTAACTGGAAATCATACAATTTAAGTTAACCTTAATCTTGTTGTAGAATGATGTAATTTATTCATCTGTAATTTAATTATATATTTACATACTATTTTTTATTTAATTTAATAAATTTAATTTAGATTATTTATTTAAATTTAATGCCGTCAAAGTAATCCAAATTAAAATGTTTTTTGCTGTTTAGTTTCATATAATATAATTTAAATCACTTAATTTAATTTAATACTTCAATTGAGCTTTACTTTATCTAAAATTAAATTTCATTTATACCACAATAAATCATAAATCATTTAATTTATAAATATTCCGTTAGATTATTTTTTTTTATAAGTTTATATAATTTAACTATATTTTTTCCATTGTTTTTACAGAAATTTAATCGCGGCTAATGTATAGTATAAATTATTAACTTTACACACAGAAATATTTTTGTCTTCAATTGATCCAATTAATTTTTATTTGAAATGTCTTCAATCACAGAAATGATAGTATCAATTAAAAAATTAATTGAAAATTAATTAAAAAATTAACTGATAAAGGGTGATACGATCAAAATTTGGTCAATATAAACTTGACGTATTTCTTTCAATTTTGCATTTAAAAAACCTGAACACCCCTCATTTTGAAGGTTTGTGTGTGTAGAATGTTGCTCCTATTTTGATTTTGGAATTCACTCTTCAGTTGTCAAAATGCCGTCCAAGCAAGAAGAGCAGCGTATCAAAATTTTGCTCGCGCATCGCGAAAATCCGAGCTACTCGCACGCAAAGCTGGCAAAATCGCTAAAAGTTTCCAAATCAACCGTTACAAATGTAATTAAAGTGTTTGGGGAACGTTTGTCGACAGCCAGGAAGTCTGGATCGGGAGGAAATCGAAAACTGGAAGCCGCTGAGACGACAAAGAGAGTTGCCGGTAGTTTCAAGCGAAACCCTAACCTCTCTCTCCGAGATGCCGCAAATAAGCTGGGTGTATCGTCTACAACCGTGCATCGAGCCAAAAAACGAGCCGGTCTATCGACTTACAAGAAGGTAGTGACTCCAAATCGCGATGATAAACAAAATACGACGGCCAAAGCGCGATCCCGGAGGCTGTACACGACGATGCTGACGAAGTTTGACTGCGTGGTAATGGACGACGAAACCTACGTCAAAGCCGACTACAAGCATCTTCCGGGACAGGAGTTTTATACGGCAAAAGGAAGGGGAAAGGTAGCAGATATTTTCAAGCACATAAAACTGTCAAAGTTCGCAAAGAAATATCTGGTTTGGCAAGCCATCTGTTCCTGTGGCTTGAAAAGCTGCATTTTCATAGCTTCCGGGACTGTCAACCAAGAAATTTACGTGAAAAAGTGTTTGCTGCCTTTCCTGAAGAAACACGGTTGTTCCGTACTGTTTTGGCCGGATTTGGCATCTTGCCATTACGGTAAAAAGGCCATGGAGTCGCCAACAACGTGCAGGTGGTTCCCAAAGACAAGAACCCTCCCAACACGACAGAGCTCCGCCCAATTGAGAAATACTGGGCTATTGTCAAGCGGAAAATAAAGAAGACCAAAAAAAGGACGAGCGGCAGTTCAAGGCAAACTGGCTTTCTGCGGCGAAGAAGGTGGACAAGGTGGCTGTACAAAATCTGATGGCAGGTGTTAAGCGTGAGGCCCGGCAATTCGGATTTGGAAAAGCGATAGCCTAACTGAAAAATTTTCCTGAATTTTACACTAATTGAACTTGAAAAATAAATTTAATTTGATTTTTTAAATAAACGATTTCACCGATTTACACGCGTTTTCCCTTGACCAAATTTTGACCGTATCACCCTTTATTATTAATTTTTGTGATTCTTGTTTCAATTAAAAAATTTGTTGAATCAATTAAATTTTTAATTGAATATTTTATAAAACTCAATTAAGATTTTAATTGGAAACAAACATTTTTTTTTAAATTAAGTAACATGAAATGAATAAAATTTAACTAAATTTCAAATATATCAATTGAACTAAATTAAATTAATTTATTTCCAATAAAATTAATTTAATTTACTTTATTGGAATAAAAAATTAAATAGCGTGAAATATCTACGCTATTTAATTTTTTATTCCAATAAAGTAAATTAAATTAATTTTATTGGAAATAAATTAATTTAATTTAGTTCAATTGATATATTTGAAATTTAGTTAAATTTTATTCATTTCATGTTACTTAATTTAGTTACATTCTATAAAATTTGTTGACAAGCTTAATGATTTATTTATTAGTTTATTTTATAGAAATTCAACCAGTTTGAATTATTTCAATCTTAAACGGAAAAATATTTTTTGTCTTGAATCATGAAATTAATTGAACCAATTAATTTTTAATTGAAATTTCTTCAATTACAGAAATGATCACAGTATAAATCACTGATGACAATACAAAAATCAACTGATCCAACTAATTTTCGTGATTGAATTTTGTTTCAATCAAAAAGTTTGTTGACCCAATTAAATATTTAGTGATTTTTTTTAGAATTCAATTAAAATTTTAATTGGAAAAATGTTTGTGATATTGTTTTGTGTTTACATAATTACCGGTGTTTAATTATTTGAGTTCAATCCAATAAAGTAAATTAAATTAATTTTAATTTAACTAAACTAATAAAATTTATTTCATTATTTTCACTATTTAAATTTAATTTTATTTTTATTTATTTGATTTTACGTATTTTAATTTGTTTGTGTCGCCAAAAAAGTAGTGAAAATGTTCTTTTTGGATCCGGAAGTGGTGCCAATTTAACGCAGAAGCGATGAATTGAACATGGGCTTGTCATAGGACGGATGTCCACCACTTAAACAGCCGCTGCTCTGAATTTGCATCACTTCTTAAGGAGTGAGGTGAATTCAGTGTTTTGGACGTGAATTGAGAAATTTTGTGATATTTTGACAAATGAATAATTTTTAATTTTTTTTATAATTTTTAATGCATTATAATGCTTGTCTGGAACGTTTGCCATCAAATATTTTCAAAAATTCGCAATTTTTCTAGAAAGGATTTAACATTTTTTCGGCTAAATTTAAATAATATGTACCAGTTAATTAATTCTTAATCTGTTTTTAACCTATTTGAAACAAAAACTAAATAAATTTCCATTAAAAATATGAAAAAGCAAGTTATAAAAAAATTGACTCAAATGAACTTTCTGTGCCGTTAAAATAAAGAACATCTTTGGGAGGACATTTTTGTTCTTTTAAAGTTATGCCTTGAGAAGAACTTCCAATTTTTTTGTTGGGTTATTTTAATTTGATTTGGTTGCATTGTTTTTCTACTTAATTTAATATATTTGTTTTCAAGTATATATAATTTTGTTATGATTTATTTCGATTTAATTTATAATAATTCAATTGAATATATATTAAAATAATTCAAAAAGTTTTCAATCGTAATTATAAGGATCTCAATTTTTATGGACTATTTCGAAGTTGATCATACTAACGATTACCCCATATTCGTGTAGTTCTACATTTTAAATAAGCACTTATCATTACTTCACAATTCAGTTTTATTTAACAAAAATTGTGAATCATTCAATTTATTCAAATCATGGATTTTTATGTGATGTATTTTCGGCTCTTACCACTAACGCATATTGTTGATATTGTGTAAATTTAGTAATTCATTGAACACATATGTTTTTGTTTTTTGAAAATGCATTCTGTGGTTATTGTTAGAAATTTGGAATCCAATTCAAAATCCATTATATGGCTTGGTCAGGGAGGTAGGGTAGATGAATGCAAAGTTCCATCATGGTCATATTGGGTTACATAGACACATACGTGCTGACACATTTAGAAAAATGTTTACACCCAAAAATGCCTCCCAAAATAATCCATGATAGGCTATTATTAGTATGCTAATAAGTTATATAATATGTTTATTTTTACCAAATAAAATACAATACAATTTAAAATAACAACAAAATCGACCATATCATGTAGATGATAAACACAAAAAAGGTTCTTTTTTTTTTTGAATTGAAATTTATTTCCATTACCAGGCTTAATGTATACTCGCTTAGTTGATTGTCAGTAACTCAGTCAATTTGTCTGTCCTTCCTTTCATTGGTCGTTAGGTCATTCATTGGAAATGAAATGGAAACTTTCTGTTCAGCTTGACTGCTTTCGATTTTGAAAACTTCCTCTGAAAATTGATGACAAACAACAATTGACATGATATTACGGAATATTTTCCCTAATCGTGTTGAATATAGTTTTTCATTTGATTAAAGTTTACATGAATCTACATAACATTATAATGGGCATAATTTAATTTCTTTTCTGATAACAACTAGCAGGTGTTTTTTTTTTTAGGGGGAAGTCAAGGGGTCAAATGTTTATTTGATAATGGATGACAACGAATTTTGATGGATTACCCTTGGGTGGATGGAAGCTGATCGTTTTGTTGTATATTGAGGGAGGGATATGAATATTAATAGATGTCGAAAATATTAATTTTTTTTGTTTATATTGATATTAATATATTTTAACTCTTCGATCTTCTTTTGTATTCGAAATGGGTTGGCTTGAATTGGTGAGCGTATTAATTATCTGCGACAATAGTTTTGGCGTTTGTGCAAGATTGTTATGCTAACGTTTCCATGCCATAGGCTTCAACTAATGAAATTGTTAAAAAAATATAATCAAAATTTAATTTTATTTATATTTCTACACCCAGAGAAGGAATATAATCACCTCAAACATGTTTTAAGAGCAAAATGTTATTTTTGGGTGGTGACCATGCAACATGGTTTTCGCAACCATGTTATTTTCTCGGAAATCATGTATCTGATTTCGGCAAGCAGGTTATATTTGACGAGAAAATAACATTTTAGTGAAAAACATGTTACTTGGTCACCATACAAAAATAACATTTTGCTCTTGAAACATGTTTGAGGTGATCATATTCCTTCTCTGCGTGTATATTTGGTTCACACTAAATACGAAAAATTTACCTATTGTATTTATAACAAACCGGCATATATATTAGCCTATACCTTTCTATATGATGTTATTGAAAACACAAAATTTCGGACCAACCTGGCAAGACTTGTTTCGTATTTGCACATACTCATCGGTTCTATTTAACAAACTACCCATTCCAATTTAGAGTAATTTAAAAATAAGTGTTTCCCCACAGAATGTGGTCCTTTTCCCGTAATGATATAATGAAATTTGGTCATTATGACAGATGCAGATCAGAGAATGAAGCCGCCGAGTCGCGCCGCCGATTTTAGCCGTCGCCGACCCGTTTTTAGCAGTCGACGCCGCCGCCGAATATGTAGACTCATCTCGACTCAAATTTAGCCGCCAATTAATCTAAAATATTGATTTGTATCAGAAAAATTTAATAATAGTTGTTATAGTTTTTGCCAAAATTTTGAACTTTCCACTTTCAATCAATTAGTATTAAGTTGCTATAATAGTTTTACAAAAATTTAGCTCAAAAAATTTGAATGAAATGTAAATTTGATTGTAAGATTGGTTGTACAACTAATCTCATTACAATTCGGAAAACTTCAAATTGATTTTATAATAGATAATTTTGCGCCGCCGAACAGACAATTTTTTATCGGCTTAGCCATCAAGCCGCCGCCGCCGGAGGCAAAAATTTAGTGTTAGCCGCCGCCGACAAAAATGGGTCGGCTTCATTCTCTGATGCAGGTGCAGCTTGGTACAAAATAATACCCATGAAATGAATTTTGCCATCATAAATATTTCATTAAAAAACCTTTTACACACAAATTCAAAAATTCATTGTTTTATCGTTTTGGCCCACTGTCTGTCACTTAAAATTCACTAACAACTGTAAGCTCTTTTGGAACATCTTAAAGAATCGTACAGGTTGAAATGAACTTCTCGCATTTAAATACGTTTAATTTTTTCTGTTAATCGAATATGTACACATATACAGGTAATTGTCAAACAAATAAAAGAAATTAACAAATAAAGTCACACCGCCACAGACTGACATAGCGCAACAACAATACCACATAGATTTTTGGTTGTTGATTCCACAAATGTACGCGCTCAGCACATATGGTTTGAACCGGGAAATTCTTTAATCCAACAAATAAACATGGGTAAAATATTATGTAAACAAACAATAGCAGGCAGTGGCAATACAATAACAACAACGACAACAACAACAATAGAAATCGGTACTCACGCATATCAAGTCAATAACATTACAGCTGTTACCTAAGCAAACAAAAATGTTAAAGATTAAGTAGGGAGGTTACACCCGCACTAAATGGGCAATTTAAATGACAGCCACTCACAAGCAATCATATACAAATACACACACAAACACACTCGTAATGTTTCTCTTTGAAATCTTTATTATTTGTTTTCACCAACTTAATTAGATACACTTACAATGGTGTCATGTCTCACGTATTATCTGATACTCAATGTATTTATGCATCAAAGTATCTCTCCTTCACTCTCGCTCTCGCCAGCACAAACAATCATCATCAAATTGGTTGACAAGACCCTTGAAAAATTAAAGTGTCATAATAACTACCGTTATGTCAATTATTTAACATTTGCCTCTTGTTGGAGGTGGGGATATTATGGGATTGCGTTCATAATACGCATTAAAAATACCAAAGCACGATGAAAAAAAATGTATTCTACACAATAACCACGAAACAAGTTAATTGCCAATGACTTTGTTTATTTTCTTGGTGTTATTTATACATCGTATACGACTGTTTCTTCTTCTTCTTAAATTACACTTTCTTAGTTCCACTTCGTTATTGCTTGAAATGTTCCTTTGTAAAACGTCTCAAGTACTTATGCTGACCAACTTTTTTTTTCTTGAGTATAGAGTATGACTAAGAGAAAGAGAACTTTTCACCAGTCAAAGAGAAACAACAACTTTTTACAGTTAATGAGTTACATTGTTGTTGTTGTTGAATGCATTGACGATATATGATTGGGTGGGTGTTTGTTTTGTTGTACACACATAGCAAAATGTAAGTCGTTAAAACACTTTGAAAAGGGTTTGAACTACCCACCACTACTATCGCATACATATACGACAACACCAACAATGCATTAAGTAATCCTTATGGATAGTGTTGTTGCCATAGTTGATTAAAGCAGTTCGTTTTTGCTTTATGTTGTCTTTAGTATTATTCTAGTTGTTGATGTTTTCATTTTTATTTTTGTTGACAAATCCCATCGTTCTGGAATGCATTTCGACGATTGAGTGATTGCAAGAGCACACACTTGTATATGGCTCTGTGTTGTGGGTATGGGGCATATGTTTACTACATACCTATGTCAAGTTGTGGGGTTATTTGGTGTTGCTATATAGTAATGTTCTTTGTAGAGAAAAGTATTCTCGCTCAACATCATCACATAGCACTCTTAAGAATTTTTTATGTAAATAACAAACATAACTCATTCCTCGTCTTACTTTTCCCAGACATCTTTTGTTGATTCATTCAGAACAGCAAATGTTTGTTTGTAAATACCTGGTAGTACATATGTAGTATTGTATACATATATATAATAGCATTGCAACTCATATCTTTATGGGTTGGTTTGTATAAAGGTGTAGACTATATGAATATGTGCTAATGAGGTTGTCAGGGCGCATACATATATACATTCGACCAGGTACTTTACCAAAAAAAAAAATGGGAACTTTCTCGTAAAATGGATTCTTTTGAGGGAAATGTTGACCTAAATGATATTATGGTGTCTTTGTTTGAGTTAATCCGTAACAAAAATCAGTGAACCCTTTCTAACAAACACACTTTTTCTATACGAAATAGGTTATGATATTAGCTGCAAAAAAGACATATAAGGGAGATATGTATTCATATTGCAATAACCTCATTTAACTCAATTGAATGAGGTCTTTGTCCGACCGAATTTATATAAAATTAAGTCGCCTTTTAATACACCACTAGTGAGGCTGAGGCCTACAGAAAATTATGTAATTTATGTAATATTGCATCAAGACCATATATTTCTGTTATTCTGAGTCATACCAATAATGAACAACGTGCAATTTATTTCAAAAAGCTTCCCCAAAATCCTATTAGTAGCATATACTCTTATATCATCCGATCTGGCTGAAATTTGGTACATGGTGTTAGTATATGGTCTCTAACAACCATGCAGAAATTGGTCCATATCGGTCCATAATTACATATAGCCCCCATATAAACCGATCCCCCGATTTGGCTTGCGGAGCCTCTAAGAGAAGCAAATTTCATCCGATCCGGCTGAAATTTGGTACATGGTGTTGGTATATGTTCTCTAATGACCATGCAAAAATTGGTCCACATCGGCCCATAATTATATATAGCCCCCATATAAACCGATCCCCAGATTTGACCTCCGGAGCCTCTTAGAGGAGCAAAATTCATCCGATCCGGTTGAAATTTGGTACGTGGTGTTAGTATATGGTATCCAACAACCACGCTGGAATTGGTCCATATCGGTCCATAATTATATGTAGCCCCCATATAAATCGATCCCCAGATTTGGCTTGCGGAGCCTCTAAGAGAAGCAAATTTCATTCGATTCGGTTGAAATTTGCTACATGGTGTCAGCATATGATATCGGTTCATAATCATTGTTGCCACTCGAGCCAAAAATAATCTACCAAAATTTTATTTTTATAGAAAACATTGTCAAAATGTTATTTTTATAGAAAATTTTGTCAACATTTTATTTCTATAGAAACTTTTGTCAAACTTTTATTTTTATACAAAATTTTGTCTAAATTTTATTTCTATAGAAAAATTTTCCCAAATTTTATTTCTATAGAATTTTTATCCAAATTTTACTTCTATAGAAAATGTTGTCAAAATTGTATTTTGTCAAAATTTTATTTCTATAGAAACTTAATTATATACGTATTTAATCGGCCTTTTTTAGTTTAATATATACCACGTATGGGCTATGTGGTATATATTACGGTGTTAGGAAGTTTTAAGATACTTTGCCATCGGCAAGTGTTACCGCAACCCAAGTAATTCGATTGTGGATGACAGTCTTCAGTAGAAGAAGTAGGAGGGTACATAAGCTTCGGCCTGGCCGAACTTACGGCCGTATATACTAGTTTATTTTATTTTTAAAAATTAATAATTAATAAATATTCACTTCATTGTAATTTTGTATTATAGTATAGTTTACTATCTCTCCGTTGCTACATTCTGTATGATTTATTACTAAAAACTGAAAAAAACATTTCATCCATTTAAATTTTTAAATTTCTTAAAACCTCCCAAAAAAGAGCATACATTCCATAACACCATAATCTATTGGATAATTACTTTCTCTACCATGAAATGCATGATGTATGTACGTGCATTGATGATGATGGTGCGTGATCGTATTTAATCTTTCAAAAATAAGACGAACTTCAACCTTAAAAGGTCAGACCACACATATCCATGCAAGTCTTATCATAACCATGCACCGTTTAGGTTGCTTTCGGAGCCATAATTTGTTACGATATACAGCTTAAAAATATGTGCCAGCAGACAACTTAGGGATTTCCCATACCACTGTATAAATTATGTGTCGGCAGGCCAACTAGGGATTTCCATTTCTATGCAATTATAAAGGCCTACTTCAAAGAAACATATTTAAAAGAGAGCAAACATTTCTACAACAACTCTTCGTTTTTTGCTTTATGTTTTCCTAATTGTTGTTGGTTTTTCATAGCAACAAAAAAACAAATCTCATTTTTTAACATTTTGGCTTGTATGCATGCTACCAGATTATAAAATGCTATGCAAGATCTAAATCGGAAAAAAGTGAACACAACTGATGGCAATGTCACGTTTGCACACAGTACGGACGTGAGCAAATTAATTACAAATAAAATTTTGTAGATATTTTTTTTAACGAGCCGGCCTTAATACACCCAAACTTTCCCAACTGACGTTTATAAAGTGACAACACCAAATTCATTTCGTTAGGCGGTCGTCACACATCGCATGTTATGGCTTTTGTTATGGCCTTTCCCTCTGCTTGGGTTTTTTCTCTTTTTTGATGTGAAGATTAAATAAACACCCTCTCTTATATTTGTTTTTGTCTTATCATCTCATTCATGGAGAATAATGCGTTGGGTGTTTTTCTTTCATTGTTTTGTGTGATTTTTATTTCGCCTAAGCTTTAGAAATCTGCATTACCTCCTGTTAGGTCATGTTCCAGGGATTAAACGACCGATCAATTGAATTTTTGATTTTTTTATTATGATTATTATTATCGTTGTTGTTGTTGTTTATGATTATGAATTTATTACCATTGATGTCTCTATTTGAAATGTCCATATAACATTGTCATTAATATCACAACATGTGCTTTGCTGCCTTATGCATTATGAGTGAATGAGAGAAAAGTGCGTGGTGAAAATGATTGCTAAGAAGAGCTATCAGCTCTGCTTGGGGTATAACAGAGTATGTAGTGTTCATTAGAATGATTGGCGGTCAATGAGATTGAGTATAACAGTATAGGTAGAATGTTAAACACACATACATACATATATATGGGGACAACATAGTTTTCTCAGCAGGAAATTATATTTTACAGTAGGCATAAAATGTTATCCATATACATATATAGCTGCAATGTGGGTGGTATTTTGACAAGGATAGGCTATGTATTAATTCAATGCTGGAGTATAACAGTATCGGTCAATTGTTACTAGGGCTGTCACTCGGGATAAATCCCGTCCCGAAATCCCGGGATTTTCGGGACGGGATTTATCCCGAATCCCGGGATGTTTTATTTTGAATCCCGGGATTTTTCGGGATCCCGAAAAAATATTCCAACTTTGTGGTTTTTAGGTCTCTTTATTCATAAATTACAATCTCCATTCTGTGTAAACGACCCTCATATTTCATACCTGATAAATTGCATTAATATACATTTATGATACACCTTGTGTAAACATTTTTTTTTTATATATGTTTATATATGAGGTATCCTGTTAACAGCACTCTTCAATGCAAGAAGCAAAACAAACAATTGCATCAAAATTTGAAGTAAACGGTCAGGTCTGCTGTTGAACGATGAGTTCTTGTGAAATGGATTTTGTGCCACATAAAACAAAAGCCAGTGATAAAAGTTCGGTTTGGCATTACTTCTTGGTAGAATCAAGTGGAGGAGCTCAAGCAAAGTGCGCGATATGTAAAAAAATATTGAAAACAAAAGGAGGTTCCACAAAAGGTCTTCTCGTACACTTGAATGTAAGTTACCTATTGAACATAATCACTTCAAAACTTAAGGTTTTTTCATTTAGCATCATAAAATAAAATTGGAAAAGCACGTAGCTGAGGCATCTACCACAAAGACAACAAAAATAACCAACTTTTGCTCTCCTAAACTTGAGGAATCGTTACAAGCTGTTATAGGAAGACTTACAGCTGTTGATGGTCTCCCTTTTTCCATTTTTTTAACATCCACAGAGCTTCGAAAATCGTTAAAAGCACGAGGATTTGAACTTCCCAATTCAAGATCCACCATAAAAAGGGAATTCATGGCGTATTTTTTAAAATGCAAAAATGATATCAAAGAACAGATTTCTAAAATCAAGTGCGTCGACGGAAAATTTAGTATTGCATTTGACGAGTGGACGTCAAATTCAAATAGAAGATATATGAACGTAATTCTTCATTCAGTTGACACATTTTTCAACATTGGTTTAGTCCGAATGGTAAAATCGGGAACTGCGGTTAACTGCATTGATCTTATTGAATCACGATTAGAGGAATTCGGCTTATCACTATCCACGGATATCGTAAGTTTTACAACAGATGGAGCATCGACTATGAAGAAAATTGGAAAAATCATTGCACCAACACAACAGTTATGCCTTGCACATGGAATACACTTAGCAGTTTTAGATGTATTTTATAAAACTACAAATATTCTAGAGGATATCAATACATCATCATCAGACGACGGCAGTGAGTGTGGTGATTTTCAATTTTCTTTATTTGCCAACAAAAATGACTTAACTGATAAATATAACATAAAACCGCTTATAGAAAAAGTCCGAAAAATATCAAAGTTATTCAGGAAGTCGCCGACAAAAAACGAAGTTTTATTAAAATATGTTAAACAGGATAAAGGCATGGAAAAAAAATTAATACTGGATTGCAGAACAAGATGGAACACCCTATTTGATATGTGTCAACGATTTTTAGAGTTAAAGATTCCGATTAAAAAAGCTCTGATTGATTTACAAATGGATATCCCGTCCGATGATGAATTTCATTTGCTACAGGAAATAGTTCGAGTTTTATGCCCAATAAAAGTTACGGTTGAAGCAATTTGTCGTGAAGATATGAATTTATGCAAAGCCGATACTGCATTGTCTTTCATGTTGAATGAAATTGGTGGAACAAATTGTAAACTTGGCAATGAGCTTCTATTATCTATTCGCAAAAGAATTCTGGAGAGAAGAACGAGTAACTCAACGCTTATAAATTTTTTAAAGAACCCAAATTGTATTATGGGTTTGGATGAACGTTTGGACTTGGAAATTGTTAAATGTCAATTGATATCCTTGGTAACTCGATTCAACCATTGGGAAGATCCGAACAAATTAGTTTCTGATCTCGATGAAAGCATTACATCTGAAATTGAAGAATCTGAAAACATTTCGATTGCGCAGAAACTTAATAACGCAATAGAAAAATGTAAGAGCCCGACTAAATCTAAAAATTTTGAAAACGACAATATAAATTCAAGTATTGTTAAAGAAATCGAACTATTTATGTGTAAAGGAGTAAGAGGTACCTACTTGCAATCTGCTTATAATTATTTATTAACAGTACTACCGACCAGTGTCGATTGTGAGAGGTGTTTTTCATCTGCTTCCTATATCAGCAATAAGATAAGATCGAGTTTATCAGATGAAACATTGGATGCCTTGATATTTTTAAGAAGTTACCTTAAACGATGAAGTATAAAAGAAAATACTTAAAATCTTTTGTGGAATACGAAAGCAATATGAAATAGCTTTTTGATTTATTTTTGTTTTCATAGTTTTTTGTTTAGTAGCAATTTGAAATTGCTTTTTAATATACGTTTATGTTATTTTGTTACGTTTTTTGTTAATAAAATTGAATTAAATCTAATTGATTTATGGCGTTTTCTTTTCTTGTAAAAAATGCGCACTTTTTTTGCATTTTACCCGGAAAATGTACTTTTTAGATTCTTTTCTAAAAAAAACAGGCAAAAGTGCGAAAAGGCTTTGAATTCTGTTGTGAAAATAGCGCCACGCATAGAGGCAAATTACGGGCATTTTCAGCACTGCCAACAAACGAGAGTGCTGCGATTGCCCTGCCTCCTTCTTTGAATTCTTTTCTGCCCGCTGAAATGATAGCATTTTTTTAGGTTGCTGGTAACATTTTAAAAATGCGCATTCTGTACAGACAAAATGAAGGCAAAGCACTTTTTTCAGAAAAGAAAACACCATTAATGTACTACCATGTTTTAATGTTGAGGACTGTTATTACTCAAAATATTTAAAAAATCCCGAATATTTCGGGATCCCGAACATTTCGGGATCCCGAAAAAAATCCCGGAAAATCCCGGGATCCCGGGATTCAATATTTTGAAATCCCGAATCCCGGGATTTACAAAAATCGATCCCGAACGACAGCCCTAATTGTTACACATAAACATATATGAGACAACATAGTTTTCTCAGCAGCAAAGTATATTTTACAGTAGGCATAAAGTTTTCTGTAAAATATTATCCACATTGTTGGAATATGGGTGGTATGTATTTGTTTTACTATTAAATATATTCGAAATAAATATATAACAATATACTTAAATTAATGTTAATAAATTAAACTAAACACTTTAATTAAAAAAAATAAAGTTAACATTTCTATTATTATTTAAAATAAAATATACATTAAAATTAAAATAAAGTAACAGTTTTATTTTTATTAAGGTTATAATTAAAATATAAGTAATCATAATATATAATATAAGGCATCAATGAATATTAATTATTTTAAATATTTTTATTTCATTTAGTTTAATTTAATTATAAAATTTTAATGGAAGCCATTTAAAAAAAATATTAAAATTAAAATTAAAGTTAAAATTTGGATAAAAATAATGTTAAAATTTATATTAAGATTAAAATTTAAATATAAAATGGAATTAATAAAATAATAATATTATTATTATTATTATTTTATTAAGTTCTATCAAATTATTTTATTTTAATGGAAATTAATTAAAAATTGTATTAAAAACAAGTTAAAATTTATATTACGATTAAAATTTTATTTGGAATCATTGAATATAAATTATATTAAAAATTTTTATTTTATTTAGTTTAATTATTTTTTTATTTTATTTTTTTTATTCGATTTTTGCTGTGGTTTTTTAATATGATATTATTTAGAGCTTTTAAGATCAGTTATTTTAATGCGAAGAAAATTAAATACTAATAAATTTATTTATATTCAGTTAATTACATTTAAATAGACTAATTTTGATCTTTACATTATTTCTGATATTCTGAAAAACATTCGGGAGATTTAATTCTTCAGACCGACCCATCATTTCTATTTAATGTAATAGTAAGAGCCCAAACTATAAAATAGTTCATAAAGTTCCCTTAATCCACTATCGTAAAAATTTCAATTTATTTCATTGAACTTTTTTAAATTAAAAAAAAAAAAACTCGAAAATTTCTTTACCACTTTCCTCAGCGAAAGCAAACTTTTATATGTTGGGATGCAGTTTTCATACACAAATCACCAGGCCAAAACTATTTCTGTATTCATATGAAGTTTTGTTATTTGAAAAAAATTTTTCCCCATTTTTTGCCTTGTGTCTTGCATAAAACTTTTTTTGTTTGTTGGTTGCTGGTAATCAAGGAAGTGTTTCTGTTTCGGGGAATGGGAAATCATCTCCATCACCACGCCACCACCACCATCAAACCTCATATGAAAGTGAATTATATTTCTGTGATATTGCAAATTCGAAAAATAAACCAAATGTAAGTGCAAAACGAGATCCGGATGATGATATTGCTGTTTGTCATTTACAAGTTTTGGCACGTAAAATGTTTAAACAATAACAGCAATCAATTACGAAATGCATTTACGCTTCAAATAGAGTTGAAATGATGTAGGAGAGTAAAGAGTTTGAAAACAAACAACAACAAAACTTTAATGAACATATCACACATATTTGCATAAGAGAAAATTGTTTGGTTTTATATTTTGTTGTTGTTGTTGTGTTTTTTTGCTATGTTAATTTATGAAAACATTCAATGAATATCAATGATATTTGCTGATTGGGATGAGTACAAATGTGACAAATGGTATATTCGAAAGCAAAGAGCCAATAAACAAATGGTCAGATATAAATAATGTTATTCATGGCAAGGTCTTTTTCTATGAAGTTTCCGCTGCCAAAGTTTTGTATATGAATCTAACAAAGAATAATACAAGTAAATATTTAAATCACCAAAAACAAAACTTGTTAGAGGTGCTTAATTACCCTTCTCTTACTCTCTTGACGTCAACTGAGAGGAAGTAAAAGGCCTCTCTTTTACGCTTTCATTCGCCTGAGTCTAAAATGACCAGTGATATCAATTAGGATTTTAAGAGCGTTTTTACTAAACCTAGAAATTTTCCAAAATTTTATTTCGATAGAAAATATTATCAAAATTTTATTTCTATAGAAAATTTTGTCAAAAAATTATTTCTATAGAAAATTTTGTCAAAATTTTTTTTCTATAGAAAATTTTGTTCAAAATTTCATTTCTATAGAAAATTTTATTTCTATAGGAAATTTTGTAACAATTTTATTTCTATAGAAAATTCTCTCAAAATTTTATTTCTATAGAAAATTTTGTCAAAATTTTATTTCTTAGAAAATGTTGTCAAAATTTTATTTCTATAGAAACTTTTGTCAAATTATATTTCTGTAGAAAATTTTCGCAAAATTTTATTTCTATAGAACATTTTCTCAAAATTTTATTTCTATAAAAAAATTTGCAAAATTTTATTTCTATAGAAAATTTTGTCAAAAATTTATTTCTATAGAAAATTTTGTCAAAATTTTTTTTCTATAGAAAGTTTTCTCAAAATTTTATTTCTATAAAAAAATTTTGCAAAATTTTATTTCTATAAAAAATTTTCGCAAAATTTTATTTCTATAGAAAATTTTTGTCAAAATTTTATTTCTATAGAACATTTTCTCAAAATTTTATTTCTATAAAAAAAATTTGCAAAATTTTATTTCTATAAAAAATTTTCGCAAAATTTTATTTCTATAGAAAATTTTTGTCAAAATTTTATTTCTATAGAACATTTTCTCAAAATTTTATTTCTATAAAAAAAAATTTGCAAAATTTTATTTCTATAAAAAATTTTCGCAAAATTTTATTTCTATAGAAAATTTTTGTCAAAATTTTATTTCTATAGAAACTTTTGTCATTTTTTTTTTTCTATAGAACATTTTCGCAAAATTTTATTTCTATAGAAAATTTTCGCAAAATTTTATTTCTATAGAAAATTTTCTCAAAATTTTATTTCTATAGAAGATTTTTTCAAAATCTTATTTCTATAGAACATTTTCTAAAAATTTTATTTCTATAAAAAAAAATTTGCAAAATTTTATTTCTATAAAAAATTTTCGCAAAATTTTATTTCTATAGAAAATTTTTGTCACAATTTTATTTCTACAGAAAATTTTGTCAAAATTTTATTTCTACAGAAAATTTTGTCACAATTTTATTTCTATAGAAAATTTTGTCAAAATTTTATTTGTATAGAAAATTTTGTCAAAATTTTATTTCTATATAAAATTTTCGCAAATTTTTTTTTCTATAGAAAATTTTCTAAAAATTTTATTTCTATAGAGAATTTGGTCAAAATTTTACTTTTATAAAAAAATTTATCAAAATTTTATTTCTACAGACAATTTTCTCAAAATTTTATTTATATAAAAAATTTTTGCAAAATTTTATTTCTATAAAAAAATTTCGCAAAATTTTATTTCTATAGAAAATTTTCTAAAAATTTTATTTCTATAGAAAATTGTGTCGAAATTTTATTTCTATAGAACATTTTCTCAAAACTTTATAAAAAATTTTGCAAAATTTTATTTCTATAAAAAATTTTTGCAAAATTTTATTTCTATAGAAAATTTTCTAAAAAATTTATTTCTATAGAAAATTTTGTCGAAATTTTATTTCTATAGAAACTTTTGTCAAATGTTATTTCTATAGAACATTTTCGTAAAATTTTATTTCTATAGAACATTTTCGCAAAATTTTATTTCTATAGAACATTTTCTCAAAACTTTATTTCTATAAAAAAATTTTGCAAAATTTTATTTCTATAAAAATTTTTCGCAAAATTTTATTTCTATAAAAATTTTTCGCAAAATTTTATTTCTATAGAAAATTTTGTCGAAATTTTATTTCTATAGAAACTTTTGTCAAAAATTTATTTCTATAGAACATTTTCGTAAAATTTTATTTCTATAGAACATTTTCGCAAAATTTTATTTCTATAGAACATTTTCTCAAAACTTTATTTCTATAAAAAAATTTTGCAAAATTTTATTTCTATAAAAATTTTTCGCACAATTTTATTTCTATAGAAAATTTTGTCAAAATTTTATATCTATAGAAAATGTTATCAAAATTTTACTTTTATAAAAAACTTTATCAAAATTTTATTTCTACAGACTATTTTCTCAAAATTTTATTTATATAAAAAAATTTTGCAAAATTTTATTTCTATAGAAAATTTTTGTCAAAATTTTATTTCTACAGAAAATGTTGTCAAAATTTTATTTCTATAGAAACTTTTTGTCAAAATTTTATTTCTACAGAAAATTTTGTCAAAATTTTATTTCTATAGAAAATTTTCTCAAAATTTTATTTCTATAGAAAATTTTGTCAAAATTTTACTTTTATAAAAAACTTTATCAAAATTTTATTTCTACAGAAAATTTTCTCAAAATTTTATTTGTATAAAAAATTTTTGCAAAATTTTATTTCTATAAAAAATTTTCGCATAATTTTATTTCTATAGAAAATTTTCTAAAAATTTTATTTCTATAGAATATTTTGTCAAAAATTTATTTCTATAGAAAATTTTGTCAACATTTTTTTCTGTAGAAAATTTTGTCAAAATTTTATTTCGATAGAAAATTTTTGTCAAAAATTTTTTTTTTCTACAGAAAACTTTGTCAAAATTTTATTTCTGCAGAAAATTTTGTCAACATTTTATTTCTATAGAAAATTTTCTCAAAATTTTATTTCTATAGAAAATGTTCTCAAAATTTTATTTCTATATAAAATTTTCTCAAAATTTTATTTCTATAAAAAATTTTCGCAAAATTTTATTTCTATAAAAAATTTTCGCGAAATTTTATTTCTATAGAACATTTTCTAAAAATTTTATTTCTATAGAAAATTTGGTCAAAATTGTATTTCTATAGAAAACTTTATCAAAATTGTATTTCTATAGAAATTTTTGTGAAAATTTTATTTCTATAGAAAATTTTATAAATTTTTTTTCTATAGAAAATTTTTAAAATTATTACCGAATTGACGAAAATGTACCAAATTTAAAAATTAATAATTTTTTAGACCAATTTTGGTCCCATCGGACTAAATTGGCAACCCTGATTATAACGTATTTTTACTTACTCGCTTTCTCTCGCTCTCATTCTCCTGAGAGAAAAAGCATGTGTTAAATAACCAATAATGCCAATGTAGCGGTCGTCAATAGCCACAAATGGTCACAAAATTTACATATTTTATTCATTCACCCTAATTAAAAACTCTTCCCACACTGTAGTGTGACATTTTTCTATTGAAATCTAACACTGATGGCATTTTCATGTCACACTTATAGTATTGTCATTATGACAACTCATTCTTGAGTGTACAGAAAAGTGGAAGACACTACTGTAAAGAAATCATTAAAACCTCTAATAAATGTCAAAATGCCTATCATTTTACTTGAAAGAAAAAAAATCTGATGATGCTCTAAGCTGATTAAGAGATACAATGATAAGGCTAAATGTTTGTTTACTTCATTATGATTATTTTAATGCTTCTTCACTTTATGGAGTCTAAAACGAAAAATCTTGACTTGCCATTTGCCCAGACTATTGTTCTCTAGACGAAAGTCAGAAGTCCAAGAGTTTGATTCTTATTGCGTTTTTATTTTTCAGAGCCATAAAACATACTTGAAATTGGTAGCAATGCCAGAGGCTTTTGGCTATGGATCTCCTAGAGATTTCTTGCCTTTTTGCTTCATAAAGGAATTATACCCCAGAATAATGCAATAAAAGCCTGGTGAAAAATTATGTGTGAATAATTATTTTAATGGTGTTTGAGATGGCTGATGAGGATGATTATGCATTCTTTTATGGCCAAAGGAATTCATTTGTTGAGGGGTTTTATGATAGTAATGGAATTATGGGTCAATGCCATAGTAAACTTTGGAGGAGCAATGATTTTTTTTGTCCTTTTAATACTAATGGCATTATTCAACGGCTTAATTAATACAGTAAATAGCGGTAGAATTGAATCGGGGTTAAGAGCCAAAAATTAAATTTAAAAATCTTCAATTTATGAAAATAAAAAGAGTCAGAGTAGGGTTGTATCAAAGTGGATAAATATTTTTTTTTTTTTTTTGTTTATAAAATAAAAATAAAAGCTATTTTTAGAATTTACGGAATATCTTCTTAAACTCTAGAATATAATGGAATTATTGACCAATGCCATAGTAAGCTTCGGAGCAGTAATGACTTTTTTAACTCTTTAACTAATAGCAATATTCTACTGGGTAGTTAATAAATTAAATAGCTGTAGAATTTAATCTGGGTTAAGAGCCAAAATATAAAATAAAAAAATTACCACTTTATGAAAATTGTTTGAAATAGTCAACAATTATGTAGAAATTATGTAAAAATATTTTTTTTAGAATTTACGGAATTTCTCCTTAAACTCTAGAATATGATAGAATTATGGATCACAAATTCAATCTGGGTTAAGAGCCAAAAATTAAGATAAAAAATATTTCTTCAATTTATGCATTTTTTTTCAATTTATGAAATTTTTTTATTTTTCAATTTATGAAAATAATAATAAAAACTATCTTTTTTAAATTCAACGAATTTATTTTATTTTATTTTTTTTTTTTTAACTTTCTCATTAGGCACTTTAGGCCTTTGTCAAATGCAACATTTCAACTTTTCCATTAAAAAAAAAAATTTTAATTTATCGAAAACCTTTGTAGTTAGTATCCTACTTTCTGTCATTATTTCTATTCATAATTTATTATGGTTATAAATATTATAATAAGTAAATATATTCTATTTTAAAGTTCATAGCCTATGTTGCAAATAATGGAAGTTGCCAAATTTGTGAAAAAAAAATCAATGCGCTTGTCTAACTCTGAATTACTTTACCCGATATTTTCCAATTTTGACGTATATCGGTGGGAAAATTTCCTTACATCGACTATCTATAAGATTGAAAAATATCTTATGGCAAGATTGTTGTTTATTTCACATTCAATCGTGTTAACTCCTGTGCCAAAAATTCTTCTCAATGATATTTAGAATCCATTGGATAGAAATTTCGAAAACAGGAAATCGATATACATATGAACGGACAGTCAGGATTAAATCGTCTCAAGGTTTAATTCAGAGGAGGTCAGTATATTTAATGTGGGACTTAAAACGAATATTTCTGATAGTCACCCAGCGAATTGAGAAATAAAATGTGTAGATTAACATATAATCAAAAACAAAATAATATTAATAACACCGTAATTTTGTTAAAAGTGTGATTTTTCACTATTTTTCTCATATCTTTTGCCATTCAAACTTATGGCAATAATCTTTTCCCTATACTACCGCTTAATGATTAATACGAAAGTAATAATTTACAAACTGTTTCTGTGCTACCTGCTGTCAACAATAGAAGATGCCATTCATCTTGTGAACATATGTGGGCTGTGAGTCTTTCCGCACGAATAACTGGTAATTTGTTAATCAAAATAGAAACAACTCATAGATGGATGTATAAATATCCCGTTGTGTTAGAAAATTATTTTGGAATGGACCACCCATTGCAAGTAATAAAAAAATCTTTCACTGTTCACACGTTCATTTCACAGGATAGTATGAATCACTAAAAACACGAGTTAACATGAAAATATATTGGGCAACTAGAAATCAATGACTAGATTAAAGAGAAGAGGTTTCTTTATTATTTAGTTTTCATTTCTATTCATTTTTATTTCATTTTTAAATCATAGATCTCTATATAAAAAACATCCTCTACTTTTAATTCACTTGACCTTGGCCTGATGAAAGGATTACCAAATGTAAACATAAACCAATTTACTATCTATGCCATAGAATAATCGTAAACATGCCTTATCAAAGGCTATTGGTGTTAACATAGCATACCCTCTCCTCCTCTCTGTCTCACACACACACACACATTGGATTGTATGGATCATTAAACAAACTAG
The DNA here is from genome assembly GCF_050003625.1 of Haematobia irritans. Classification (NCBI taxonomy): domain Eukaryota; kingdom Metazoa; phylum Arthropoda; class Insecta; order Diptera; family Muscidae; genus Haematobia; species Haematobia irritans. Next base: position 25,061,425 of record NC_134397.1, read on the forward strand.
TTAACATGAAAATATGTTGAACATCTGGGTTATCAATGATTAGTTTAAAGGGAAGGAGTTTGTTTATTCTTTGTTTAGATTTCTATATATAATTTTTAGTCTTTTAGCACATCCACTATTTTTCATTCATTTGACCTTGGCTAGACATAAGGCTTAGAAAATGTAAACATTAACCACATATTACTATCTATAGCTTAGAGAGACCATAAACATACCTTATCAAAGGCTATTGCTGTTTACATGATATTCCCACTCTCGCACTCTCACACTCCCTCACTTTCTCACTCTCTCTCTCGTTGGCTTAACAAATCTATTGCTTCCTTAAACATCCTTCAATTAAATTGCTCTTTTCTATCCAATGGTCAATGGGTGACAATAAGGCAATGAGTGTTTTGGGGTGTATGTGTTGGTGTGTATTGGAAATTCAAACACCAATAACAGATAAATGGGTTTTCTGTAACTCTGTCTGGTGTTGTCATCGTTATCAATGTTTATGTTATAGGTAGTTGTCTAGACATAGGCTATTGAGGTAGTGTTAAATTTAAGTAAAGGCTTCCGAATTTTCAAAACAAAACAAAACACAAGAGCAACAGTCATTGATAGACATTCAAATGAATCAAACGGGGTTTTAAAAAATAATACACAAGTGAGAAAGAGCAATGGGAAAAAAGTCAAATATTTATTTTAATTTAATTTAAAAATTATTAGAAATGTAAACATTGCTGAGTAAAAATTTTAGAATTAAAAAAAATTAAATATAAAAGAATATACGGACAATATAAGTTGGAGCTACCGAGCTGCAATAAAATAAGCTGTGATATTTAAAATTAAGTTGTGTCGTTAAATAAATTTATGTTACGTGTTTGAATGTTTATACAAATGTAATCAAAAACACTTGAATTTCTACGAATCCCTTGAAAAAGCCACCAAATAGTGGAGAAAGAGTTTTATTTCAAAACTAAGTTAGGCCTAAATAGCTAAAATTAAATAATAATAAAATTAAAAAAATTATGCTTTAAAATTCTTTTAAAAGTATTCAACTAAAAGTTTGCGAATTTTCAAAACAAAAACACGAGCACCAGTCTGAGATAGAAATTAAAATGAATCAAATGGTTTCACACGGGGTTAAAAAAAAAAAAAAAAACAAAGCATAAAAATCCATGGGAAAAATCAAATATTTTTTATTTAATTTAAGAATTGTTATGCTATGGTCACACTGGGAAAATATTTGACAGAATTCGAAAAAGAATCCGTCGCCACAGCCAAACCAGTAAACATTTTGAGCTCATATTGGATATGTACTATCATGGTACGGGTATTTTCAAAAAAACGTATCCAGGTATTTGGAAAACGGTTCTGTAAAAATGTTTGACATCCATTTTGGTCAAATATTTGCCTAGTGTGACCATAGCCTTAGAAATGTAAACATTGCTGAATAAATATTTCAGAATTTTAAAAATATATATTTAAAACTCTACAAAAAAATATTTAAGTGAAAACGATATTTAATTAAAGGTTTTTAAAATTTTTAAACCCAAACATACACGAGCAACGGTCTGAGGTAGACATTAATATGAATCAAGCGAGGTAAAAAAAAAAACAACAACAAAATTGTGAAATATCGGATATAGAAATCAAAATGAATCAAATTTATTTTCACCCTTATTAACAAGGGTTAAAAATAAAGCTACACACAATGTGATTCAATCACCAAACTAATTGATCCAATTAATTTTTTAATTGAAATGTCTTCAATCACAGAAATGATAGTATCAATTAAAAAATTTATTGACGGTCAATTAAATAATTAATTGACTGACTGACAATTAAAAAACTAATTGATACTATTAATTTTTGTGTTTGATTTTTGCTTCAATTAAAAAATTTGTTAAATCAATTAAATTTTTACTTGAATATTTTTTAAACCCCATTTAAGACTTTAATTGGAAAAAAATTCGTGAAATTTTTTCTTTTTATGTAAGTGTGAAATATCTATGGGAAAAATCAAATATTTTTTACTTAATTTAAGAATTGTTAAATATGTAAACATCGCTAAGGTAATATTTAAGAATTAAAAAAAAAAAAAAAAAAATATATATATATATATATATATATATATATATATATATATATATATATATATATATATATATATATATATATATATATATATATATATATATATATATATATATATATATATATATATATATATATATATATATATATATATATATATATATATATATATATATATATATATATATATATATATATATATATTAAACAATAGAAAATATTTAAATGAAAAAAAGTATTTAATTAAAGGTTTCCGAATTTTTAAAACAAAAAAAAAACACACGAGCAACATAGTCACAAGTTAGAAAAGTCTATTATATTTTTTGTAATTTAAAAATTGTTGAAAAAAATTTAAAAAAAAAAAATTAAACAGAAAACCACGAGCAACAGTCTGTGATAGACTGAATTATGTAAGGTCTAAAAATAAAACACAAATGATATTAGAATTAAAAATATATATATTTAAAACTCTAAAAACTATTTAAGTTAAAAAAAAAATATTTGATTAAAATCCGAATTTTTAAACACATATAAAACAGTTACAAGTTAGAAAAGTCATTTATATCTTTTGTAATTTAAAAATTGTTGGAAAAAAATAAAACAAACAACCACGAGCAACAGTCTGCGATAGACATTCAAATAAAACACAAATTTGAAATATCTATGGAAAAAAATTCTTTTAAAAGTATACATTGGCGCCTATTTTTTTTAAGTTAAGAAATAAGTAAAACGCTACGAAAAAATTATGAAAAAAAGACGTTTGCATTAAACACAAAAATATTTAATATAAATTAATTATATCCATATTTCATAAAAAGGAGGCATTAGCAATTATTTACAAAAAATCCGATTCACATTAAATTACGAAAATAATCTGTGCCTTATAAGGAGTGCTTTGAAACTGTAAACCGAACCCAATGATGAAATGAAAAATAAAAAAGCCACATTAAACTAATCAAAATAAATTGCAGTGTACTCTACGCTAAAGTGTAAACAAACAAATTAAATATTTTTCTAATTAAAAGTATCCTGTTTTCCTACCTATTTCTCTAGTCTAGAATGTGTTCAGATATAAAAATTAATGTGAAAACGAAAACTATGAAATATTAAAAAAACAATCTAGTCTGAGATACAAAAAAAAAACAAAACCAGTAGTCGATGGACATCTTTGTGCCTATGGAAAGATTGTATATGGAAAAATACCATTTTTTATGGGCATATAGACACAAACACATATAAAACCAGTGATTAAGAGTGAAAGAAAATACACAACAACAATAAATTGCAAACTAGAACTTTGGCCAGCATAGGCAGGCATATTGCCGGCAAGTTCATATTGGTCTAACAACCAGTTGTAGCGGCGGCAAGCATCGGGACCAAACCAAACCCACCCAACAACATTTTTATGAAAATTCAACCCAGGCTGCTTAGAAATAGTATTTTATTCAAAACCCTAAGGGTCTAATAAATAATTGCACATAACAGCCAAAGAGCGAAGCAGAGTTTCCATCAAAAAAACATAAATAGCAATATTTGCAAAGCAACATCAACTCCTGTAGGCCAGAATCACAGCCAAACCCCCTTACGTTGCCATTAATAACAAGGAAAAGTGGTGGACGGACACAGTTTGGGCGCCAGTTCATAGAAATAGGAAAAAAATCGCCCAACGTGTATGCTAGGACAGCATGCGCTTGCTTGTCTCCTCATCACAAACAACTCCAGTAATAACCAGTGGTGATCCCTCTTCTTCTTCTTTGTCTGTCTTGGAATATGCCAATGATTTCTATCCTCATTTGGATCAAAAAACTGACGACATTTGCAAACCTGGTAGCCTTATAGAGAATTCACACATTATGCAAAGCTTTATCAAATCAGTGCCATATCGTCCTGGCTCTGCAGGAGAAGGAAATAGACGATCAGGTCGTTCCAATGGTAGTAATAAAAAACATAAATCGAACAGTAGCCATGATGATTATATAGAACGATGTAGCCGTAGCAATTCTAGACGCCGTCATGAGGAACGCCTTAGTTATTCCCCCATCCAACAATTGGAGGAATTCAAATCAAGGTCTTTGGAACGTTATGCCAAGCCACCACATTCTTTGGCTGCGGCTGCAGCAGGAGCCTTGGATCATGAAGACGAGGGTGATGATGAGGAAGAGATTTATGCTGCTGCCAGACGGACTTTATCTCCATCTCTAAGTTCTCAACGCAGGCGCTTGCTCTCCCCTTTTGTATCGATGAAGCGCCGCAGTCGTAGCAGCATCAGTAGCAATGGTAGTCGCTCAACTTCTACACCCCATAGTGAATCGCGTGAAGTGAATTTCAATGTCATGTTGCCGCCCCTTAAGCTACCAGGTCGTATGCAAGATCACATTATGGAACATCAAAAATCCAACAGCAATCTCTCATGCCTAAAGGCTAAACACATGGGCAATTCGGCCAGCTCTCAAAGTGGTGACAGTGGCACGGGTGGCACTGAACTGGAACAAGATTGTAGTCGTACCTCGGCAGCCGAAAGTAGTCAACTCAGTTTGAGTTATTCTCAATTGAGTAGTGCCTCAAGCACTCATAGTTTAACCAAAGATATGAGTCTCAAAAATTCACGCTCCAACATTTCCATACGCATAGAGCAACATGAAGATGTTCCCTCACGAAGGAATAGCAATACATTAATGTTGCCCGAAACGGGCCACTATCAACATCAACCACAATCGCAACATCAACACCAAGCCTATCAACATGACAACATCAACGAAGATCTTCACCCAGAGTGTCAACATGTTGTTAAGGAAACACCACAATCGCCTGCTATCACCATTACCAACAATGATTATAAACATGATTTGTTGACAGTACCATCGATTTTTAATGGTTGTGGCGGTGGCGGCGGCAGTGGCAGTGATCTAGCCAATTATAGAGATTCTATATTTTCCACTGATGATTTTTATTGTGGTGGGAATATTACATCGATAGTCGATGATACCTACTCCAATTATGAACCTGAAAATGATGCTGAACGTATGTTTTTACAAGTTGTGGGAATACTAAGGGACGAAAAAGAGGTGGGTATTATTGAATTTTTAAAAACAGAGAAAATTTCATTAATTCGTTTTTATTGATATAGCGAACACGGTTGTCGCATTTAGTAGAATTCTACCAAAAATGCTAGATTGGTAGAATTCTTCATTTTTTTGGTAGATTTTACAAAATTATCCTCTCCAAAAAAATTCTGTAGAAATAAAATTTTGCAAAAAATTTCTATTGAAATAAAATTTTGATAAAAAATTTCTATTGAAATAAAATTTTGACAAAATTTTCTATAGAAATAAAATTTTGAGAAAATTTTCTATAGAAATAAAATTTTGAGAAAATTTTCTTTAGAAATAAAATTTTCTATGGATACAAAATTTTGACAAAACTTTCTATAGAAATAAAATTTTGACAAAATTTTCTATAGAAATAAAATTTTGACAAAATTTTCTATAGAAATAAAATTTTGACAAAATGTTCTATACACACAAAAAAAATTTTATCTGATTCAATCACCAACTTAATTGATCCAATTAATTTTTTAAGTGAAATGTCTTCAATCACGAAAATGATAGTATCAATCACAGTTTTAATTGGGCATAGCAAAAAATCTTGATTAAAAAATTAATTGATTTTTTCAGCAAATTTCAATTAATTTTTTAATTGATTCAATTAAAAATTTGTAAAAATGTTGATTGCAAAACTCAATTAATTTATTAATTAAAAAGGTAACTATTCTTAATTACTTTCTGAATTGGCTTGGAATTTTTATTTGGATTAACAAATGATTGTTTGAATTACATTTTTAATTAAAAATTAAAAAAAAAAAAATCAGCACTTTTTTTAACTGAATTAGTCTTCCGAATTTGATTAAAAAGTTAATTGTATCAATTAATTTTTAAATTAAAAATTTTTAAATTTTCAATCATTGACTTAATTAACTTAATACTTCTTTCATGATTAAAAATTTAATTGTAGCAATTAATTTATTAATTGAAAAATCTTTCAACTTCAATTAACTTTTTAATTGGAAATATTTTGGTGATATTTTTTTCTGTGTAGAAATAAAATTTTGAGAAAATTTTTTATAGAAATAAAATTTTGAGAAAATTTTCTATAGGAATAAAATTTTGAGAAAATTTTCTATAGAAATTATATTTTGACAAAATTTTCTATGGAATAAAATTTTGACAAAAAAAATCTATAGAAATAAAATGTTGATAAAAATTTCTTTACAATTAACTTTTGACAAACTTATCTATAAAAATAAAATTTTAAGAAAATTTTCTATAGAAAAAAAATTATGAGAAAATTTTTTATAGAACTAAAATTTTGAGAAATTTTTCTATAGGAATAAAATCTTGAGAAAATTGTATAAAGAAATAACAGTTTGACAACATTTTCTATCGAAAAAAAATTTTTGAGAAAATTTTTTATGGAAATAAAATTTTGACAAAATTTTCTATAGAAATAAAATGCTGAGAAAATTTTCTTTATAAATAACATTTTGACAAACTTATCTATAGAAATAAAATTTTTACAAAATTTTCTATAGATATAAAATTTTGCCAAAATTGTCTATAGATATAAAATTTTGACAAAATTTTCTATAGAAAAAATTTTTTGAGAAAATTTTCTATAGATATAAATTTTGAGAAAATTATAGAAATAAATTTTGACAAAATTTTCTATAGAAATACATTTTGAGAAAATTTTTATTGAAATAAAATTTTGAGAAAATTTTTTATAGAAATAAAATTTTGAGAAAATTTTCTATAGGAATAAAATTTTGAAAAAATTTTCTTTAGAAATAAAATTTTGACAAAGTTTTCTATACAAAGAGAATTTTGACAAAATTTTTTATAGAAATAAAATTTTCTATAGATATAAAATTTTGACAAAATTTTCTATCGAAATAAAATGTTGACAAAATTTTTTATAGAAATAAAATATTGAGTAAATTTTCTATAGAAATAAAATTTTGACAAATTTTTCTATAGAAATAAAATTTTGACAAAATTTATTTATTAGAAATAAAATTTTGCATTAAAACAATAACATTGTTCATAAATAGTATGAAGGATTTCGTTATAACATCAAACGTGCATTACAATAACGATATTTTCATTGTATTTATGAAATTGTTTCGTTGGCTCATTTATCATAACAAAGTTCTTGAATATTACGTAGCTTTTTACTACCATTTTAAGGATAATTTGAGCAATATTTGTGCGTCCATTTTTTTGGTTTAACCCCATTTTTGGCTTACGAAAACACAATACTCACTTTTTTTTTTTTGACAAAACCATTTTTGTTTAAACATGTTTGCTAATTGCAATTATTGATCGTCGTCTATAGAAATAATATAGAAAAAAAAAAATAGAAATATAGAAAGAAAATTTTGACAAAATTTTCTATAGAAATATAATTTTTCAAAATTTTCTATAGAAATATTATTTTTCAAAATTTTCTAAAGAAATAAAATTTTGGAAAAAGTTTCCATCGAAATAAAATGTTGAGAAATTTTTCTTTAGAAATAAAATTTTGAGAAAATTTTCCATAGAAATAAAATTTTAGAAAATTTTCTAAAGAAACAAAATTTTCAGAAAATTTTCTATAGAAATAAAATTTTGACAAAATTTTCTACACAAAATAAAATTTTCAGAAAATTTTCTATAGAAATAAAATTTTGACACAAACTCTATAGAAATAAAATTTTGAGAAAATTTTATATAGAAATAAAATTTTGAGAAAATTTTCTAAAGAAATAAAATTTTCTATAGAAATATAAGTTTGCATAATTTTCGATAGAAATGAAATTTTGAGAAAATTTTCTATAGAAATAAAATTTTGACAAAACTTTCTATAGAAATAAAATTTTGACAAAACTTTCTATAGAAATAAAATTTTGAAAAATTTTTCTATAGGAATAAAATTTTGACAAAATTATCTATAGGTATACAATTTTGACAAATTTTTCTATGGAAAAAAAAATTTGACAAAATTTTCTATCGAAATAAAATTTTGACAAAAATTTTCTATGGAAATAAATTTTGGAAAAATTATAGAAATAACATTTTGACAAAATTTTCTATAGAAATAAAATTTTGAGTAAAGTTTCTATAGAAATAAAATTTTGACAAAATTTTCTATAGAAATAAAATTTTGACAAACATTTTTTTTGACATTTTATTTGCATTAAAACAATAATATTGTTCATTAAGAGTATGAAGAATTGCGTTATCACAAGAAAAGTGCATTACAATAACGATATTTTCATTGTATTTATGAAATTGTTTCGTTAGCTCATTTGTCATAACAAAGTTCTTGCATATTACGTAGCTTTTTACTATCAGTTCAAAGAATAATAAGAGCAATATTTGTCCGTCCCTTTTTTTGGGTTTAAATACATTACCTGGTTTGTGAATTCGCAATACTCAACATTTTTTTGTGTTGACAAAACCATTTTTGTTTAAACATGTTTGTTAATTCCAATTATTGATCGTCGTATTGCCGCAAATTTACGTAAATTCGTCGTAAATTTATGAAGTTGTAAAACCCAAAATTGGGGTTTACAACTTCATAAATTCATTTACAACTATAATATATTTAATATGTGACTTTTGTTTAAATATATGCAAAAAACAATTTTCCCAACTCTAAAGTAAATCTCCTTAAATCTTATTAACAAGAATTTAATATCTCAGAACTTTTAAATCTTTTTAAATCCATATACATTACCATAAACGCTTAATCTTTTGCCAATAAGCTGAAATATATATGTGTGGATGACAGCAAGTAGAAATTACCAAGAATATCCTTAAGATAAGAACGTCAAAGAAATGCAAATAGTTTTATGGTATCTTTTTTCACAATTCCACTTGAAGTGAATATTAGCAAAAGAAGAAACAACAAAAAAAAAACTACAACTCCTTTTTCATGACCGAAGTGGGGGAGAATATGAGAACATGAAAATATTGAGCTTATTAAAAACTTTCAAACAATATGGTGCCAACACAGTATAGGGGAAACGGAAACTGTAGCTTATTACAGGTTTTGAATACAATAGCTGAGGCAAAACATGAGAAAACAAAAAAGTTTTAAGACATTTTTTGTTGCTTTTGTTAAGAAGATCCAACTTGCTTGAAAAAAAAAAAAAAAAACTAACATGTAGCTTCTTCACAACTAACATACTGAAAATGAAGTAACAAAAGGTTGCTTTGTTTTCTTGTTAGGGAACAAGCTTTTGTTTTTTGAAAATCTATGGTTCTGTTTCAAGTCAAGGATATTATCAGCATGTGCAAAAATTCAAATAGCATATTCCCAGCAACCCCAACAAGAAATGTTCATAATGCAGTGATTAGAATTGAAATCATCAGAGGGTAGTTAGCATGAATTGGGTGATAAATAAGGGTTTTATGACCAAATTTGGTAACACATATATATGAGAGCTATAGCTAAATCTGAACCGATTTCGATGATTTTTTGCTTATATTGTTAGTACTATAGACGATTAGATTTGGCCAACTTTGAGTACGATCGATTCATAAATAAGGGATTTATGGCCAAATTTGGAAAATCGAGCGCTACATATAATATGCGAGCTATAGCTAAATATGAACCGATTTCGATTTTGCAGACTTGAGGGTGATGAAATTGATTACTTTGTGAGGGTGATGAAATTGATTACTTTGTGCCAAATTTTACAACGATCGGTTAGTAAAAATGCGCAACGTGACCCCATTTGTCAAAATCGGGTGATATATATACAGTGAAACCTGTGAAAGGTGGACACTTGCGGTGGCCTAAATTTTGTCCACATTTGGGAGTTGTGTCCAAGTTTGAGAGATTTCACTGTATATGGGAGCTATATCTAGGTTAGGTTAGACTAGATGGCAGCCCGATGTATCAGGCTCACTTAGACTATTCAGTCCATTGTGATACCACATTGGTGAACTTCTCTCTTATCACTGAGTGCTGCCCGATTCTATGTTAAGCTCAATGACAAGGGACCTCCTTTTTATAGCCGAGTCTGAACGGCGTTCCACATTGCAGTGAAACCACTTAGAGAAGCTTTGTAACCCTCAGAAATGTCACCAGCATTACTGAGGTAGGATAATCCACCGCTGAAAAACTTTTAGTGTTCGGTCGAAGCAGGAATCGAACCCACGACCTTGTGTATGCAAGGCGGGCGTGCTAACCATTGCACCACGGTGGCTCCCTGATGATGGGCTATAATGAAAAACACGAAAAAAGATTTTTTGGCAGGTTTAAAGTTATTTGGCTAACTTTGCTTTAACAGATCTTCATGTTTCAAAATTGATAGACTTACTTTCCTGTAACAAAGCTTCATGAAAATGTATGAAAGGTATTACATCTATTTTGTTAGACAAACAATAACACAAAATTTCTGCAGAATTTCTTTTGAAAAATATTTCTTTATCGTGACCTATGAACAACAATGCGCAATTCCTTAAAACCTTTCTTTTTAATTTCTTATAAGATACCAGACATCAAGTCACTTCCACTTTTCATTTAAATTACATTACAAAAGTTACATTACAATAATTTTCTTCTTTTCTGTTGCTACATGGGCGAATTTTTGATATAATTTATTTACTCAACTCACCTCTTTTCAATGTCGTATCCCCCCTTCACGAACAAGGTAAAACAAAAACTTCCTGCAAAACTTCCAATACCTTATTCCTCAAAAAAAAAAAACACACACACACACAAAAAAGAAAATAAATTATTTCATCAGTTGTGTTGTTGTTTTCTTTTTTCTCCTTTGTTTGAGAAAAATTTCTGCGGATGTTGTGAATAAATTATTTTCCAGCGATCAAGAAAACAAAAATGAAAAAACTTTACCTTTTCACTTCCAATATAAGTTAGCGCTATCAAAAAGTTTAAGACAAAAAACAGAGATATGGTTAAAGCATGAATTGATGTCCTGTTCCGTGAGTTTCCCCCAATTGGGTTGATTATCCCACAGAGATATTACATAAGAAGATATACTATGTATGGGTTTTTGTGGCAACAAGTTGCCATCCTTATTGATAAATGAATTTCAATTCGTTTTTTGTTGTTGTTTATTTATTGGATCACAGAGTTCAATCATAAAAGTGATTTGTTTACAAATTCTTTTTAAAAAGTTCCAATCAGAAAAAAAATGGACGAAATTCAATACAAATAAATAAAATGAAATAATTTCCTGTGGACAAAGTTTTTGGGAAATTAGATTAAAAGCCAACAAAAGTTAAAGAAAGTTAGTTGAATAGAAACGACAAGGATAATAGATTTGATATGGCATGAAGAGTTAGATTGGAAATAAATGTATTGAACATGATAATTGAATTATTGGGATGAATATATTGTATATGAAAATGATTTCAATCACTTCAAATTGAAGAAAAGGCTTCAAAAAGAGGCTTCATAAGAGCCACAAAAAATGTCTCAACATTGAAATACAAAGAAATTCCTTCAATTTATTGAAGAGTGCAATCGTCAGTGAAATTATTTATTGTTATATTGTTGTATGAACTATTAACTCCATGGGACAAGTATAAATTCTCCATATCAATGAATGAAGTCCAATTCAATATTCATCTCAATAAGAAACAACATTTTTAGAGCGAACCTCATTCCAGTATATCTCATTATATGAAGCACCATTCAACCCTAGCAAGCTTAACCTACTGAAAGTCAGGGATAAAATAATCATACGTCTGTGGAACGTATCATAGTTTATCATAATGTCGACAAAATTTGTGGATTTTTGTTTTAAATTTTTGTACTTACACCGATTCTTTATACAAATCCTTAACATTTAAACACGTTTTTGAATTAACGTTTATCTATAAAAAACACACACACATGTTCAGTACTCATTTTCATGAGGGAGTGCGAAAAACTAAAAAACGCAGACGTCTCTCAAATGTAGATAAGCTGTCTAAGGTTAAATATAATTGTTTGCAATGTTGCCAACATTCACATCTGCTGAAACTTCTTTTGCCGGTGTTTGTCACTAAACATTAGACTCTTTGTTTTTAAAAAGCTGCTTCTCGTTGCCCCCATAACGGTTCTCAGTTATAAGAAGTCATATATGTATACCAACTTACCTTCTCTTCAAGTTAAGTATACAACATCTCTTCTTAAGTCTTGTGTACTAACTTCTATACATCAACTAAATCGTTCCGTGTATTGTATGAGTACGTATAACAATTTCCATAGGGTTTCTAATGAGCCCTCTCTCGCTCTCTCTCCCTCTTCATCTCTCTTATATTATATCTTTCATTAATCACAAACTAAGATACTCTCTACAAAAATCATTTATCATTCTCACTATGTGGTTGAAGGAAAATTTTCTTAAAAGATTGTTATGATCTTGGGTGAAAATATTCATAAGAACTTTTTTTTTATCGATCAGTAAATATATTATTTTTATACATATAATAATTTTACACAGTTCTATTATCGAAAAAAACTACAAGTTTCATGTAAACAGATAACATATGTATATTTATATAGGTTTTTTTATTTTATTAACTATAATAATTCATTTATTAATTATAAATGTTTTTTTCTCTTCTATTTGCAGGTATGTATTAAATATATAAAGTATCTGAGTAAGTTAGAATTATCTTACAGCATCTGACGATCATTGCATTGAAATCCCCTTTGAATTATAAAGAAAGAATATTTACTAAATATCATAAATTTTTATTGCAATGGGTAGCATACCCGCTTTGCGTACAAAGGATCATGGGTGCAATCCCAGTTTTAACCAAAATGTTTTTTTATTGTGGTGAAACTTTGCACTTGAGATAGATATAGAATCGCGTCAAAAATAATCTACCAAAATTTGGAGAAAATTTTAACAAAAAACTAAAAAACATAAAAATCTTACTTTGCAAAATATTATTTCTATAGAAAATTTTGTCAAAATTTTATTTCTATAGAAAAATTTGTCAAAATTTTATTTCTTTTGAAAATTTTGTCAAAATTTTACTTCTATAGAAAATTTTATCAAAATTGGATTTCTAGAGACAATTTTATCAAAATTGTATTTCCTAGAAAATTTTGTGAAAATTTTATTTTTTTTAAAAAAATTTGTCAAAATTTTATCTCTATAGAAAAATTTGTGAAAAATTTATTTCTATCGAAAATTTTGTTAAAATTTTAGTTCTATAGAAAATTTTGTTAAAATTTTATTTCTATAGAATATTTTGTCAAAATTTTATTTCTATAGAAAGTTTTGTCAAAATGTTATTTCTATAGAAAATTTTGTTAAAATTTTATTTCTATAGAAAAATTTGTCAATATTCTATTTCTTTTGAAAATTTTGTCAAAATTTTATTTCTATAGAAAATTTTGTTAAAATTTCACTTCTATAGAATATTTTGCAAAATTTTATTTCTATAGAAAATTTTTGTCAAAATTTTATTTCTATAGAAAATTTTGTAAAAATTTTATTTCTATAGAAAATTTTGTCAAAATTTTATTTCTATAGAAAATTTTGTCAAAATTTTATTTCTATAGAAAATATTGCCAAAATTTTATTTCTATAGAAAATTTTGTCAAAATTTTATTTCTATAGAATTTTTTTTTCAAAATTTTATTTCTATAGAAATTTTTTTTTTCAAAATTTTATTTCTATAGAAAATTTTGTCAAAATTTTATTTCCATTTGTTTTGTTTTGTTATTGTTGGTTTTGTTCTTTAAGCATTGTTGTTTTTTATTTCAGCTTAAAACCATACATTGACTAAACTACAAGAGTAGCTTAACCAACAGAGGAAAAGAATGTTTGTCAAATTTATTTGGGCAAAGCCCTATAGACTGCAAGATGGTTGGATGGACGCACGTTTCGGAATTACCACATTCCTCATCAGCATCCTCTACTTGCAGCAAAACTATCAACCAATTATCAGAATAAATTCAGGCAGTTTATTAACCAACCATCTTGCAGTCTATAGGGCTTTGCCCAAATAAATTTGACAAACATTCTTTTCCTCTGTTGGTTAAGCTACTCTTGTAGTTTAGTCAATGTATGGTTTTAAGCTGAAATAAAAAAACAACAACAATGCTTAAAGAACAAAACCAACAATAACAAAACAAAACAAATGGAAAAAGAAGAGGAGGCACGCTCAAAATAAACCCAGCCATGTGAATTCAAATCGATGATTTGACAGTGGCATAGGAAAAGAGATATGTTTGTTTCGAATTTATTTGGCATAAGCCGGCTATCAATGTAAAACCTTTTTTCGGAGGGTTCAAGTGTGGTTTTTGTTGGGTTTAATAAACTGCCTGAATTTATTCTGATAATTGGTTGATAGTTTTGCTGCAAGTAGAGGATGCTGATGAGGAATGTGGTAATTCCGAAACGTGCGTCCATCCAACCATCTTGCAGTCTATAGGGCTTTGCCCAAATAAATTTGACAAACATTCTTTTCCTCTGTTGGTTAAGCTACTCTTGTAGTTTAGTCAATGTATGGTTTTAAGCTGAAATAAAAAAACAACAACAATGCTTAAAGAACAAAACCAACAATAACAAAACAAAACAAATGGAAAAAGAAGAGGAGGCACGCTCAAAATAAACCCAGCCATGTGAATTCAAATCGATGATTTGACAGTGGCATAGGAAAAGAGATATGTTTGTTTCGAATTTATTTGGCATAAGCCGGCTATCAATGTAAAACCTTTTTTCGGAGGGTTCAAGTGTGGTTTTTGTTGGGTTTAATAAACTGCCTGAATTTATTCTGATAATTGGTTGATAGTTTTGCTGCAAGTAGAGGATGCTGATGAGGAATGTGGTAATTCCGAAACGTGCGTCCATCCAACCATCTTGCAGTCTATAGGGCTTTGCCCAAATAAATTTGACAAACATTCTTTTCCTCTGTTGGTTAAGCTACTCTTGTAGTTTAGTCAATGTATGGTTTTAAGCTGAAATAAAAAAACAACAACAATGCTTAAAGAACAAAACCAACAATAACAAAACAAAACAAATGGAAAAAGAAGAGGAGGCACGCTCAAAATAATCCCAGCCATGTGAATTCAAATCGATGATTTGACAGTGGCATAGGAAAAGAGATATGTTTGTTTCGAATTTATTTGGCATAAGCCGGCTATCAATGTAAAACCTTTTTTCGGAGGGTTCAAGTGTGGTTTTTGTTGGGTTTAATAAACTGCCTGAATTTATTCTGATAATTGGTTGATAGTTTTGCTGCAAGTAGAGGATGCTGATGAGGAATGTGGTAATTCCGAAACGTGCGTCCATCCAACCATCTTGCAGTCTATAGGGCTTTGCCCAAATAAATTTGACAAACATTCTTTTCCTCTGTTGGTTAAGCTACTCTTGTAGTTTAGTCAATGTATGGTTTTAAGCTGAAATAAAAAAACAACAACAAAATTTTATTTCTATAGAAAATTTTTTAAAAAATGTTATTTCTATAGAAAATTTTGTCAAAATTTTATTTCTACAGAAAATTTTGTCAAAATTTTATTTCTATAGTAAAGTTTGTCAAACTTCTATTTCTATAGTAAATTTTGTCAAACTTCTATTTCTATAGAAATTTTTGTCAAGTTTTAATTTCTATAGAAAATTTTGTCAAAATTTTATTTCCAAAGAAAATTTAGTCAAAATTCAATTTCTATAGAAAAATTGGTCAAAATTTTAATTCCATAGAGCCACCGTGGTGCAGTGGTTAGCATGTCCGCCTTGCATACACAAGGTCGTGGGTTCGATTCCTGCTTCGACCGAACATCAAAAAGTTTTTCAGCGGTGGATTATTCCACCTCAGTAATGCTGGTGACATTTCTGAGGGTTTCAAAAGCTTCTCTAAGTGGTTTCACTGCAATGTGGAACGCCGTTCGGACTCGGCTATAAAAAGGAGGTCCCTTGTCATTGAGATTCACATGGAATCGGGCAGCTTCCAGTGATAAGAGAGAAGTTCACCAATGTGGTATCACAATGGACTGAATAGTCTAAGTGAGCCTGATACATCGGGCTACCACCTAACCTAACCTAATTCCATAGAAAATTTTATTTCTATAGAAAATTTTGTCAAAACTTTATTTTTATAGAAAATTTTGTCAAAATTTTATTTCTATAGAAAATCTTGTTAAAATTTTATTTTTATAGAAAATTTAGTCAAAATTGTATTTCTATAGAAGATTTTGTCAAAATTTTATTTCTATAGAAAATTGTGCCAAAATTTTCTTTCTATAGAAAAATTGTAAGAAATTTTTATTTGTATAGAAAAATTGGTCAAAATTTTTATTCCACAACAAATTGTCAAAATATTATTTCTATAGAAAATTGTGAAAAAAAATTATTTCTATAGAAGGTTTTGTCAAAATTATATTTCTATGGAAAATTTTGTCAAAATTTTATTTCTAAAGAAACTTTTTGTAAAAATTTTATTTTTTTTAGAAAATTTTCAATTCGTTTATACTATAAAAATCATACTCCTAAAAGTATACATATAAAGTAGAGTTTCAACTTCTTGACATAAGTTCTGAATTATGAGTAAAGAATTGAAATTTTAACATTATGAAATATAAAATTTAGAAATTCTCCATTTGTCATGAGATTCTATAGTTATCTTAAAGTCTCTTCAATTTTCTTATTTCGAAATATTCCACATTCATTTCCTTAATAATATGGAAATGAAATAGTTGCAATATTTATTCAATGAAATAGCCATTTAAAGTTTGCTCAACTACTCTTAAAATATATGTACAACAAACCGTATGTACTTTGATCACATTTTAGTTTTATTTTGTTTATATTCCTAGTCCAGCTTTTTGCATATAAATTAGCATTAATAGATGACACAAATAACCGGAACATGAGTTCACTCAATCTCTCCCTCCTCTCGCTCGCACAGTTACATTCTCTCATTCGTCCTGAATAAACACTCATACACATAGACTCTTAATGTGTATTCCCATGTTGTTTCCTTAAAATCATGCCTTCAACCATTCATTCATTCAGTCATCCTGTTGTATGTTTATTGCATTGCATGCATATTTTATATTTACCTTTCACTATTTGGTATTCATCTCCCAGACCCATGCAAACAGAAAGTCAAGTCAGCCTGTCGCTATGACTGTTTATCTGATATACACTTATCTGGTTATATATACCGGCTTTTAGGTTATAACCTATACTAACTGGGCTGCCGGTTGGTCCAATTGAATGAATTTGTTTGGGGGTAGTCCCCAACTAATAGTTTCAAGTTGTATATTCTTTCTTGGGTCTCCTGTCATTTTAAAAATTCGTATTCTCCAGCACTAGATAAGTAAGTACCTACTTATACAGGGATGGAGAGTTACTACTACAGGTAGTACAGGTTGAGCTAACTGCAGTAAAAGTTGTCAGTTTTGTGGGTAAATTCTAAAGAAACTTGTTGTCGAGTTTGAAATACTTCGGAAAGGGTAATAAAAATACATTTGACTTGGGTGAACACAGTGGAGGGAAATTTAGAAAATATTTTAGTGGCATGCAATTTTTCTTAGATTACATAAAATTTTGGCGCCCAACGCAGATATACTCTCAAAAAAATTTTTATTGAAATATAATAATAACCCAGTAAACAAGGCGTCACCAAAAAAAGTAGTGAATATGTTCCTTTTTGGATCCGGAAGTGGTGCAAAATTGGCGCAGAAGCGATGAATTTAACACGAGCTTGTCATAGGATGGATGTCCACCATTTCACCATTGGCATCACTTCAAGCTGTGATCTGAAACTGAAAAAAGTTTCTATAGAAATAAAATTTTGACAAAATTTTCTATAGAAATACCATTTTGACAAAATTTTCTATAACAATGACATTTTGGTAGACTATTTTTGGCTCGAGTGGCAACCATGATTATGAACCGATATGGACCAATTTTTGTGTGATTGGAGATCGGCTATATATAACTATAGACCGATATGAACAATTTTGGCATGGTTATTAGCGGCCATATACTAACACCACGTTCCAAATTTCAACCGGATCGGATGAATTTTGCTCCTCCAAGAGGCTCCGGAGATCAAATCTGGGGAACGGTTTATATGGGGGCTATATATAATTATGGACCGATATGGACCAATTTTGCATGGTTGTTAGATACCATATAACACCATGTACCAAATTTCAACCGAATCGGATGAATTTTGCTCCTCCATGTGGTTCCGGAGGTCAAATCTGGGGATCGATTTATATGGGGGCGTGTTTGTTAGAGACCACATTCTAACACCACGTTCCAAATTTCAACTGGATAGGATGAATTTTGCCCCTCTAGGAGGCTCCGGAAGTCAAATCTGAGTTCCGGAGGTCAAATCTGGAGATCGATATATATGGGGGCTATATATAATTATGGACCGATATGGACCAATTCTTGCGTGTTTGTTAGAGACCACATTCTAACACCACGTTCCAAATTTCAACCGGATCGGATGAATTTTGCTCCTCTAAGAGGCTCCGGAGGTCAAACCTGGGTATCGGTTTATATGGGGGCTATATATAATTATGGACCAATTTTCGCATGGTTGTTAGAGACCATATACTTACACCATGTACCAAATTTCAGCCGGAACGGATGCAATATACTACTCTTATAGGCTCCGCGAGCCAAATCTGGAAAGTCCGTTTATATGGGGGCTATACGTAAAAGTGGACCGATATGGCCCATTTGCAATACCATCCGACCTACATCAATAACAACTACTTGTGCCAAGTTTGAAGTCGATAACTTGTTTCGTTCGGAAGTTAGCGTGATTTCAACAGACGGACGGACGAACATGCTTAGATCGGCTCAGAATTTCACCACGACCCAGAATATATATACTTTACGGGGTCTTAGAGCAATATTTCAATGTGTTACAAACGGAATGGCAAAGTTAATATACCCCCCATCCTATGGTGGAGGGTATAATAATTAATAAATTAAAATTAATTAATTGCAGAAATATGGGAATCAAAAAAAATATATTGTTGATCAGTATTTTATTGTCTAATGTAAAAATCTGGCGCCCAACGATAAAAAAAATAAATCTAATAATTAATAATTATCACACAAATATACGATGGGAATAAAATAATTTTTAATCCATCTAATGTCAATCAATATGAAAAAATAATGTTTATTCCTTTTCTTCTCAAAAATATGGTATCAATCACCAAGGTCAATTAAAAAAATTAATTGATCCCATAAAAAATTGATTTATATGATAATGCCTCTAATAAAAAAAAGTTAAATTAAACTTTAACCCATAAAAATGGCTTCGATAAACTGTTTATAAATTATTTGGAATATAGATAGAAATTTTTATAATTGATTTTGTTTAAATTCAAAAATTAATTGAAGAATCTTTTTTAATATTCCTTGCTATTTTCCCCCCCCATTGTCCTATGACTTGCCTTCTTAACTTGTCCTCAAAATACTGTGGATTTAGTAAGCAAAAGTGTTCTTTCATCATCAACAACAACAACACCAATATACATTAAAAATGCTAATTAGAAAGAGAAATAATAAGTTTTCCTTATTCTTTTCTTTCAATGAATTTATGCATGCAAAATGCACGACGATGAATAGAAAGAAACACAAAAATCATAAAAGTTACTTTATTACTGTATTTATGCATGACATCTTGGCACAGGGATTCCTGATTCTCCAAGCAATCAAACGAACTGATGCTAAGAGATGTGAATACAGAAAGAAGTATGCTTCTTGCATATTTGAAAAGTTATCTTAAGGTTTGAATTTGATGTAAATATCAAGAGTTGCGTTTGTCTTAAATATCATAATGGTGTTGCATATTAAATTGCATTCAACATTAATGAATGAATTGTGTAACTTAACATATTAGGACTTATTAATAATATAGTTCTTAGATTATTAGCAATGCTAATAGTCAAAAAAATTGTTTTGAAATTAAATTTTGTAGAAGTTTTAAAAGATTTTAAATCGTCTTATTTTATAGTTAGATCTAAAGATTCATGGGAATCTTTCTATATGAAATGAAATTTGAGGCCAAAAAAGCGATTAGATATTGATGAAGATTTAATGTCGACTGCGAGCTTAATCCTGAATACTTTTGTTTAATATACCCTGAGTCTATATTTGTTTATCTCTTCTTCTCTCCTATTGAAGACCAATTTAAGATAAAATTAATTCCACGTGGACAGGCAACAACAATGCCGAGTGGTGAATTAAAAATTAAAATTTGATAAGGGATGGCAACACTATCCCATTTTCCGCCCAAAAATTTGAATAGATTTGGTGCCATGCCGCCAGCCGTCATGGTATTCCGCCGCGTCTGTTGGGCTTCTCATAATAAGTGCACTTCAACAAATGTTCGTCTATCGCCAATCGCTATGGTTATGTTTATGCACTCACGCTCTTACAAATATTCACCTACAATAGATACCCACACAATTGTTATAGAACATGAATGTGTAATCAAATTTCACTCACTCTCATAAAATTTGCAAGGATTACTCTCAACTATGGCAAGGGTGAGAGTGGGAGTGGAAGAGAAGAAATGAAGTGTTAACAAAAATTAACCATCATAATTGCGTTTAATGCATTAAAGTAGTTATTGTCATTGTAAAGTACATGTCTTCATGTTTCATTGTTGCATTTTTGTGTTATTGTCATTTATCATCATGCATGTTGCCAATAACAATAACAACCTCTATAACAGCATCCAAACAACAACAAAAAAAAAAGAACAAACCACTGAGAACAGCTACAACAAAAGAACTCTTTAACCGAGGAGATAATAAACACATTGTTGTTGTAAGTATGCACAGGCATCATGTTGTTGTACAACGATGTCACTTGATGAACAATGAGATTGAGAAATACACTTTGCCACTAACGAATATGCAACCACACACACACACACGCGCGTATATACAAATCTACATGCATTCACATAAATTCCTTATGGCACTGGTATGTAATTTAAAAAAGGATGTGTATCATTTAAACAGTAGGGGTAATACCACACCCTATGTTTCGTGATTGAGGCAAAATCTACAACAACTATGAATTCAGAAACCAACCAACACAGAATTACTACCATAAATCTGTACAAAAGATGCCACAAAACACACACAAAATAATGAAATCTTCAATTTTGCTACTTTATGGGAAATTCGTCAGCAGCAAAAGACACGCATAGTTAATCTCGTGTCTAAAGAATACACTGAAAATATTTTTTTGGCAACTAGAGCGAACAAAGTTATTGTCACATAGAGGACTTTTTGAAGTGAAACTAGCAAATATCAAGAAAAACAAAGAGAAATATTGATTCAATTTAAATTGGAATTTATTGATACGCTTGGGTACTCATTGATGGTACTATGAAATTATCGAATTATTAAAATTATTGAGTTATTAAAATTATCGAATTAAATTATAACTCGGAACGTAATAATTTTAGTTTATTTTACAATAATTAAAATAATTTTATTTTTATCAGATTTTTTATTTATTATATTTGAACATAAAATAATTTAATCTAATTATATAACGTAATAATTTTAGTTTATTTTACAATAATAAAAATAATTTTATTTTTATCAGATTTTGTATGTATTATATTTTAACATAAAATAATTTAATTTAATTAAAATTTAATTAAATCAATTATTAATTTAATTTAAGCTGTTCCACACTCTTATGTATATATTTACCTCTAAAATCTTGGCTTAGAATATTTCTTTCTCAGATTAAAAGTTGTAAATTAATTTTATTGTTATCTGATTTTTTATTTATTAGAGTTTAATATAAACCTAATTAAAATTTAATTAAATTAATTATTAATATTTTTTAATTCAAGCTATTTCTACACTCTTACCTCTGAAATCTTTGCTTAAAATATTTCTCTCCGGTTTATCGGATTAAAATCTCTCAGTGCACAACAACCCAAACAAAAAACTTTCATTCTCTTTCATCCGAATATATATAAACAGAAATCTTCAAAGGCATATTACAATAAAGGAGGCCCCCTATGCACAAAAATACACACAGACGCACATGTTGACAAACCTATCAGTTTTGCCACAATGCATTTTTATTTTGGACCAACATTTTTCCATAATTGGATCAAAATTCGTACCAGCGGACCATTTTTCCAAATTAAATTAATATCATTTAATAGTTACAATTTTCCAAAAATTTACTTCGCCAGAAAATTTTGTCCAATTTTTATTTATATTTATTTTTATAGAAAATTTTGTCAAAATTTTACTTCTGTAGAAATTTTTATCAAAATTTTATTCTTATAGAAAATTTTGTCAAAATTTTATTCTATAGAAAATTTTGTACAAATTCTATTTTTATAGAATATTTGTAAAACATTTTATATTTATAGAAAATATAGACAATTTTGACAAAATTTTATTTTTATAGAAAATTTTATCAAATTTTTATTTCTATAGAAAATTTTATCAAAATTTTATTTTCATAAAAAATGTCAAAATTTTGTTTCTATAGAAAATTTTGTCAAAATTTTATTTTTATAAAAATTTTTTCAAAATTTTATTTCTAAAGTATTTTTTTCAAAATTTTATTTCTATAGAAAATTTTCTCAACATTTTATTTCTACAGAAAATTTTGACAACATTTTATTTCTATAGAAATTTTTTTTTTCAAAATTTTATTTCTATAGAAAATTTCGTCAAAATTTTATTTTTATACAAATTTTGTCAAAGTTCTGTTTCTATAGAAAATGTTGTTAAAATTTTATTTCCATAGAAATTTTTGTCTAAATTTTATTTCAACAGAAAATTTTTGTCGAAATCTTATTTCTACAGAAAATTTATAAAAAAATTAATGATTTGAAGAAAATGGACCAAAATCAACCAAATTCCATTTGGTTAGACCATCGGACCAAATTTAAAAAAAATAATTTTTTGGACCAATTTTGGTCCGATCGGATCAAAATGGCAACCCTGAAACCTATTCATCCATAGTATACGAATTCTGCTTTCGTACACCAACACATAATGGTAATTACTCATGCAGTAGCAACAGCAACAACAACAACAAACAAACAAATGACATATATGGCGAATTACAAAAGGAAATTCTGCCATGAAACATACCAAAAATTACAAGAGCAAAAAATTTAATTCATTTTTATTGTTGCACTCGAATTGAACAGTTGCTGTAGCAACTGTATCCCAAACAATTACAACCATCATTGAGTTTTACATTTTAATCTTATTTACATTTACTTAACTATGTAAATTGCAACTGGATGGTCTTTCTTTATATTTTTTTTTTAATTTAAAAATCTCTTCAATTTTTCTTCGTATAAGCTCAGTTATCTCTCCATTAATAAATTGTAGGTATTGAATGAATGGGAGACAATAACAATGAATTTCGTTTATGCATTAATTGCATGTTATAAGAAATTATGTAAATTTTGATAATGAGTAGATAATTGAAAGATGTAATTTAATTTATAAAAACCCTCAAAGTAATTAGTGTTTTTTCTTTTCGAATTGTTCTAATTTTTTATATCTAACACTAAAGAGTACGATAGGTGGCAGCCCGATTTATCAGGCTCACTTAGACTATTCAGTCCATTGTGATACCACATTGGTGAACTTCTTTCTTATCACTGAGTGCTGCCCGATTCCATGTTAAGCTCAATGACAAGGGACTTCTTTCTTATCACTGAGTGCTTCTTTCTTATCACTGAGTGCTGCCTTTTTATAGCCGAGTCCGAACGGCGTTCCACATTGCAGTGAAACCACTTAGAGAAATTTTGAAACCCTCAGAAATATCACCAGTATTACTGAGGTAGGATAATCCACCGCTGAAAAACTTTTTGGTGTTTGGCCGAAGCAGGAATCGAACCCACGACCTTGTGTATGCAAGGCGGGCATGCTAACCATTGCACCACGGTGGCTCACTAAAGAGTAGTAAAACATGTAGCACTAAATAGAATTACGGTTGCCGAAATTGGTAGAATTCTACCAAAAATGGTAGATTTTTTAATGTTTGATAGATTGGTAGAATTCTTAATATTTTGATAGATTTTGCAAAATATTCCTCTCCAATTAAGATGTACTTCAATTTGTATAGAAATACAATTTTGACAACATTGACAAATAAACAAAAATAAAAACATCGAAAACATTTTCTGGGGAAATAAAAGAACATCGAAAACATTTTCTGGGGATATAAAATTTTGACAAAATTTTCTGGAGAAATTAAATTTTTACGACATTTTCTATAGAAACAACATTGAAAAAATTTTCAGGAGAAATAAAATTTAGACAAAATTTATTAGAGAACTAAAATTTAGACAAAATTTTCTAAAGAAATAAAATGTTGACAAAATTTTTTATAAAGATAAAATTTTGACAAAATTTTCTATAGAAAAAAAAAAACTGACAAAATTTGGCATAGAAATAAAATGTTGACTAAGTTTTCTAGAAAAACAAAATTTAGACAAAATTTATTAGAGAAATAAAACTTAGACAAAATTTATTAGAGAAATAAAATTTTGACAAAATTTTCTAAAGAAATAAAATTTTGAGAAAATTTTTTAAAGAAATACAATTTTGACAAAATTTTCTATAGTGATAAAATGTTGACAAAATTTTCTATAGAAAAAAATTGACAAAATTTGGCATAGAAATAAAATTTTGACAAAATTTTCTATAGAAATAAAATGTTGACTAAATTTTCTAGACAAACAAAATTTAGAGAAAATTTATTAGAGAAATAACATTTTGATAAAATTTTCTATAGAAATAAAATGTTGACTAAATTTTCTAGAAAAGCAATATATAGACAAAATTTATTAGAGAAATAAAGTTTTGACAAAACTTGCTAGAAAAATAAAATTTTGAAAAAATTTTCGAGGGAAATAAAATTTTGGCAAAATTTTCTAAAGAAATAAAATTTTGGCAAAATTTTCTAAAGAAATAAAATTTTGACAAAATTTTCTATAGTGATAAAATTTTGACAACATTTTCTATAGAAAAAAAATTGACAAAATTTGGCATAGAAATAAAATTTTGACAAAATTTTCTATAGAAATAAAATGTTGACTAAATTTTCTAGACAAACAAAATTTAGAGAAAATTTATTAGAGAAATAACATTTTGATAAAATTTTCTATAGAAATAAAATGTTGACTAAATTTTCCAGAAAAGCAATATTTAGTCAAAATTTATTAGAGAAATAAAATTTTGACAAATATTTCTAGAGAAATAAAATTTGGCAAAACTTTCTAGAAAAATAAAATTTTGACTAAATTTTCTAGAAAAACAAAATTTTGACAAAATTTATTAGAGAAATAAAATTTTGACAAATTTTTCTAGAGAAATAAAATGTTGACTACATGTTGTAGAGAAATAAAATGTTGACAAAATTTTCTATAGAATAAAATTTTGACAAATTTTTCTATAGAAATAAAATTTTGACAACATTTTCTAAAGAAATGAAGTTTTGACAAAATTTTCTAGAGAAATAAAATTTTGACAAAATGTTCCTTAAAAATAAAAATGTGACAAAATTTCCTATAAAAAAAATGTTGACAAAATTTTTTATAGAAATAAAATTGTAACAAAATTTTCTAGAGAAATACAATTTTGACAAAATTTTCTAGAGAAATAAAATTTTCTATAGAATAAAATTTTGACAAATTTTTCTATAGAAATAAAATGTTGACAACATTTTCTAGATATATGAAGTTTTGACAAAATTTTCTAGAGAAATAAAATTTTGACAAAATGTTCTTTAAAAATAAAAATGTGACAAAATTTCCTATAAAAAAAGGTTGACAAAATTTTTTATAGAAATAAAATTGTAACAAAATTTTCTATAGAAATAAATTTGTAA
Organism: Haematobia irritans; assembly: GCF_050003625.1. NCBI lineage: Eukaryota > Metazoa > Arthropoda > Insecta > Diptera > Muscidae > Haematobia > Haematobia irritans. The sequence goes on from NC_134397.1 coordinate 25,087,394, forward strand.
CAAAATTTTCTAGAGAAATAAAATTTTGACAAAATTTTCTAGAGAAATAAAATTTTGACAAAACTTTCCCGAGAAATAAAATTTTGACAACATTTTTTAGAGAAACAAAATTTTGACAAAATTTTCGAAAGAAATAAAATTTTGGAAAATTTTGGAGCAAAAACGTTAAAATGTTTGAAATTTGGTAAATTTGTTTTCGTAAAATTTTCTTCAAATTTTCGTAAATTATGTTTGACACGTGCGACATCCGTGTTACGGACACTTCTCCAAAGTGAACAATTTGGGTGTGACTTTTGCACATATCCCATTAGGAGTAAACTCTTATAAATTAACACCTCCCAAATGAGGACAAAATTTAGGCGACCACAAAAAAATGTATATCTTAAACTTACAACTGAATTTAAATGCTAAATCATGGTATTAAATTTTTGTGAATTTTTCTGAATACAGTTCATCAAAATCCTTTTTCACACAAAACTATACTCTTAAACAGTAAGTCTTCACTAGCAAACAAAACCACCTCGCAAAAATGAAAAATGGTCTAATTACCTCCTCTGAGTAATGTCACATGCATTATATATCAAAACTTCCAACATTATAGTCAACTAGAAGGACCATAAAATAAAGAAAGAAATCACAAACTACCATTAAGTCTCGGGACTAACTTCCGCCTTATGAAATAAGAGTGAATTGAGTTTATATGTATATGTTACTGACATCGTTTTGGTGGATGCTCTAAGGATGTCTCCATAGTTGGCCAAATATTTATTAACATTTCCATCATTTGTGGCTCTTTTTCGCTTAATTTTTGAGTTTTTTGCTTTTGGCACAAAGGCTCAACAATGAAGGCATTTCATTAAAATCAGCCTTAGCTTCAGTTTAATTCCATACAGTTTTTCTCTTTTTCACCCTTAATAATCCATGAATGCCATTTTCAGCTTTTGCAGAGGAAAAGCTTAAGGCTTTGCGAAGTTGGCAAAATAAAGAGAACTCTGGAGTCGGATGAAGACATCTATGAGACATTAAAAAGACATTTCCTAATTACATAAAATAGTCTAGGTCTACAACAAACACAACACAGAATGCTGGAAAGATATAATACCAGAAAAAAACTCTCAAATATGGAAGCAAAGAAATGAAAAAAGAGTTACAAATTATTCGCAAAGATAAAACAATGCTGAAACTGAGAAAAACTTATGTAAATACTAAAGGCAAGACAATCCTTTGGATATGCAAAACTACTATAGTGCCTGGAAGTCAATGGGTTTGCTTTAAGGATCCCGACCACTAGGGAAGATGTTAGGTGGGACATGCTTGCATGGTGGTTTAATAAGGAAAATGTGCCATGGTTGTGCCTGGCGGTCTGTAGCCATATCCGGTTTTAGGAGTAAAATAAAAAACAGAAGAAAAACGACAAGCACACAAAAATAAGGCCAACAAAGATGTTGTTCAACCCATAGTCAAAAAGAGAAATAAATTTTAACTCACTCAGCCTAGAACGCGAATGTAATGTAAACTAAATGCTTTAATTTAAATACATTGAGATTTAAATACATTGAGAAAAATGCTTAATATACTATAAAAATTTATAAAATGTGATCTTAATAATGGATAATAATGGATACCTTATAGCATTGTATCAATAATGATTCTAAACAAGGCCGTAGCCAGGATTTTAATTCGGGGGGGTTATACTTAAAAAAAAATATTCATATAATCTCATGTGTAGATAATTATACCCTTCACCACTACTGTGGTACAGGGTATTTATGGTACTTTGACAAAATATTTTAATATTTTGAGAAAGTCTTTATCAACCTTATTTGCCAATAGCCTTTTACAAATATGGCAAAACAGACATGTTCATGTGGGAAGAAAATCTTGATTTTGTAAAATTGATCTTCAAGAATGTTTTAGTCGAAAAAAGAATGCGATTCTATATTATCGATTTTTTATTTCGGTAGAAAATGTTGTCAAAATTTTATTTCAATTGAAAATTTTGTAAAAATTTTATTTCTATAGGAAATTTTTGCAAAATTTTATTTCTATAGAAAAAATTTTGCAACTTTTTTTTCTACAGAATTTTTTTGCAAAATTTTATTTCTATAGAAAATTTTTGCAAAATGTTATTTTTATAGAAAATTTTGTCAAAAATTTATTTTCTTTAAAATTTAGTCTCTTGACAATAATTTTCCACTGAAATTTTTGTAAAATACCTTTCAAAATACCGCTCAAAAAATACCCTTTTTGTACTTTCTTAAAAATAATGGCCAAACAAAGCGAGTCATGTTCACAAAAAGAACAACAAACACACATAAAAAGCAGAAATACATTTTCCAAAAATTAAATTTGTGGTGCGAGAACAAAAACAATTTGTTTTTTGGACCGTCGTTTGACGGGCTTTTCAACTAGTATTCTATGACTTGTGCAAGTTTTATAGGTAAGCGTTTTTCAAAATAAAACCTATGCAGCTAAAAATATATATTTCTTTATATAAAAATATTCATTCATTTCGGGGGGGGTTTGATCCCCCTCACCCCCCCCCCCCTGAATACGGCCTTGATTCTAAATAGAATTCCATAGAATCGTGATATGTCGGAGTAACTCGGATGAGAGCAGAGCTGGGCAATCTGGAGAATCTGGGGATCACAAAATAGAGTCGACGACCACAAATAAATAAAAGAAATAAAATTTTGACAACATTTTCTATAGAAAAAAAAATTTGACAACATTTTCTATAGAAATAAAATTTTGTCAAAATTTTTCTATAGAAATAAAATTTTGTCAAAATTTTCTATAGAAATACAGTTTTGACAAAATTTTCTACAGAAATGAAATTTTGAAAAAATTTCAATTGAAATAAAATTTTGGAAAAAATTCTATTGAAATAAAACTTTGAAAAAAAAAATAATTATTTCAGACTACAGAATAAATTCATATAAAAATACCTAATTCGTATTTTTCCCTGAACGAAAGATTGCCAAATTTTGAGAAATTTTTAGTAAAACAAATGTTACCATTTTGGGTCTTATATGCTAACGTCTAATGGAAGTATGTTAACATGGGACCATAGAATATTACTATTTTTTTCTCAGTACATCATATGCATACAAACCAGAATAAAGTTCTTGGCATTTACTAGACTCTGGTCTACTCATTGTGAAGATGTAGATCTCTCAAAGGCATATTTCCTTACACACTTTGCCAACATCTTTAGCTTGTTAACTGGCACCAAAGCAAAGTTTGTTGTACAATAGTCAGTTAAGTTGACTTGAGTTGGTTTGTTATGATAAATGGTGCTTCTTTCGCCTAGTCGTTGTCATAGTCATTGTCCTCGACGTTACTTATTTGAATTTAATTATTTTTTTTCTTGCTTTTTTTTTCTTACTTTTCTACTTTCTTCATTTATAGCCAAGAGGAAAGTTCTCAAAAAACAAAAAATAAATGTGGCCAATGAAATGCTCTATTAAGTGTATGATAAAACAGAAAATGAATTTAATTAAAGTTGGCACTTTGTTTGACATTCAAATAGACTATGGTTGACTAGAGGGGCTAAACTGGAAAGTTTTTCTAATATGAAACCATATAAGAATAAGGAAATGTGGTAGTTTCTTGGCTTGTAAGACTTAACTAAGGATAACTTTTTTATTTACTTAAGGATATAATATATTTGAAAATGTTTCTAGAATCTTATATATGGAATTATTTCCTTCTAAAAATCTAATATTTTCTCTCCTGTTTATGTTTTTTCCTTATAGAAAATGCGTCAATTCCAAAAAGTCCTCGAGGACTTAAGCTCTCGCATTGCTTCTGCCGAGGCTACCAAAAATGCTTGGGTTATACCCCCAACCAGTGCCGAAGCTAGCGAACAGCTACAGCATTTGCAACGTTTACGGGATAAGATGACCACAGCTGGAGCCTTACTCGATGATTGCAATGAACAACAATCTTTCTTTACCGCCAATCAGGTATTGGTACCAGCCAATTGTCTATCGAAATTGGAGGATTTAAATACCAGGTAAGTAACACCAAATGGGGAAAGATTTGCTACTCTATATCTATGAAGACAAACATGATGTGTTGTGGTCTAGGGTCGGCTCATGAGCACGGTTGCCACTCGACTCAAAAATAATCTACCAAATTTTGAAGAAAATTTTACCAAAACACTAGCAAACCAAAAATCCTTGTTTTGTAAAATTTTATTTCTAAAAAAATTTGTCAAAATTTTATTTCTTAAACATTTTTTGTCAAAATTTTATTTCTGTAGAAAATTTTGGCAAAATTTTATTTCTATAGAAAATTTTGTCAAAATTTTATTGCTATAGAAAGTTTTGTCAAAATTTTATTGCTATAGAAAGTTTCGCCAACATTTTATAGAAAATTTTGTCGAAATTTTGAAGAAAATTTTACCAAAAAGCCTTGTTTTGTAAAATTTTATTTTTTAAAAAAATTTCAAAATTTTATTTCTATAGAAAATTTTGTCAAAATTTTATTTCTTTAGAAAATGTTATCAAAAATTTATTTCTATAGAAAGTTTTGTCAAAATTTTATTTCTATAGAAAATTTTGTCAAAATTTTATTTTTATAGAATATTTTTTAAAAATTTTATATCTATAGAAAATATAGAAAATTTTGTCAAAATTTTATTTCTATAGAAAATTTTGTCAAAATTTTATTTCTATAGAAAATTTTGTCAAAATTGTATTTCTATAGAATATTTTTTAAAAATTCTATATCTAAAGAAAATTTTTACAAAATTTTATTTCTATAGAAAATGTTGTCAAAATTTTATTTCTATAGAAAATTTTGTCAAAATGTTATTTCTATAGAAAATTTTGTCCCAATTTTATTGCTATAGAAAGTTTTGTCAAAATTTTATTTCTATAGAAAATTTTGTCACAATTTTATTTCTATAGAAAATTTGTTAAAAATTTATTTCTATAGAAAATTTTGTCAAAATTTTATTTCTATAGAAAATTTTGTCAAAATTGTATTTCTATAGAATATTTTTAAAAATTTTATATTTATAGAAAATATAGAAAATTTTTACAAAATTTTATTTTTATAGAAAATTTTATCAAATTTTTATTTCTATAGAAAATTTTATCAAAATTTTATTTTCATAGAAAATATCAAAATTTTATTTCTATAGAAAATTTAGTCAAAATTTTATCTCTATAGAAAATTTTGTCAAAATTTTATTTCTATAGAAAATGTTGTCAAAATTTTATTTCTATAGAAAATTTTGTCAAAATTTTATTTCTATAGAAAATTTTGTCCCAATTTTATTGCTATAGAAAGTTTTGTCAAAATTTTATTTCTACAGAAAATTTTGTCACAATTTTATTTCTATAGAAAATTTGTTAAAAATTTATTTCTATAGAAAATTTTGTCAAAATTGTATTGCTATAGAAAGTTTTGTCAAAATTTTATTTTTATAGAATATTTTTTAAAAATTTTATATCTATAGAAAATATAGAAAATTTTGTCAAAATTTTATTTCTATAGAAAATTTTGTCAAAATTTTATTTCTATAGAAAATTTTGTCAAAATTGTATTTCTAAAGAATATTTTTTAAAAATTTTATATCTAAAGAAAATTTTTACAAAATTTTATTTCTATAGAAAATGTTGTCAAAATTTTATTTCTATAGAAAATTTTGTCAAAATTTTATTTCTATAGAAAATTTTGTCCCAATTTTATTGCTATAGAAAGTTTTGTCAAAATTTTATTTCTATAGAAAATTTTGTCACAATTTTATTTCTATAGAAAATTTGTTAAAAATTTATTTCTATAGAAAATTTTGTCAAAATTTTATTTCTATAGAAAATTTTGTCAAAATTGTATTTCTATAGAATATTTTTAAAAATTTTATATTTATAGAAAATATAGAAAATTTTTACAAAATTTTATTTTTATAGAAAATTTTATCAAATTTTTATTTCTATAGAAAATTTTATCAAAATTTTATTTTCATAGAAAATATCAAAATTTTATTTCTATAGAAAATTTAGTCAAAATTTTATCTCTATAGAAAATTTTGTCAAAATTTTATTTCTATAGAAAATTTTGTCAAAATTTTATTTCTATAGAAAAATTTTTCAACATTTTATTTCTATAGAAAATTTTGTCCCAATTTTATTGCTATAGAAAGTTTTGTCAAAATTTTATTTCTATAGAAAATTTTGTCACAATTTTATTTCTATAGAAAATTTGTTAAAATATTATTTCTATAGAAAATTTTGTCAAAATTGTATTGCTATAGAAAGTTTTGTCAAAATTTTATTGCTATAGAAAGTTTTGCCAACATTTTATAGAAAATTTTGAAGAAATTTTTACCAAAAAACTAGCAAACCAAAAACCTTGTTTTGTTAAATTTTATTTCTAAAAAAATTTTATTTCTACAGAAAATTTTGTCAAAATTTTATTTTTATAGAATATTTTTTAAAAATTTTATATCTATAGAAAATATAGAAAATTTTGTAAAAATTTTATTTCTGTAGAAAATTTAGTCAAAATTTTATTTCTATAGAAAATTTTGTCAAATTTTTATTTCTAAAGAAATATAGAATATTTTTTAAAAATTTTATATCTATAGAAAATATAGAAAATTTTTACAAAATTTTATTTTTATAGAAAATTTTATCAAATGTTTATTTCTATAGAAAATTTTATCAAAATTTTATTTGCATAGAAAATATCAAAATTTTATTTCTAAAGAAAATTTTGTCAAAATTTTATTACTATAGAAAATTTTGTCAAAATTGAATATCTATAGAATATTTTTTAAAAATTTTATATCTATAGAAAATATAGAAAATTTTTACAAAATTTAATTTTATAAAAAATTTTATCAAATTTTTATTTCTATAGAAAATTGTATCAAAATTTTATTTTCATAGAAAATATCAAAATTTTATTTCTATAGAAAATTTTGTCAAAATTTTATCTCTATAAAAATTTTTGTCAAAATTTTATTTCTATAGAAAATTTTGTCAACATTTTATTTCTATAGAAAATTTTATTTCTATAGAAAATTTTGTCAAAATTTTGTTTCTATGGAAAATTTTGTCAACATTTTATTTCTATAGAAAATTTTGTCAAAATTTTATTTCTTTGGAAAAATAGAGCTATAAAAATGTGTGAAGTACCTTTTAGTTGGAGAGGAAGATTTTGCTAAATCTACCAGATCATCAGAAATTCTACCAATCTACCAAACAGTGAAAAATCTACCATTTTTGTGCCCCTGAATCGATCTAGCCGTCCGTGCGTCTATCTGTGAACACATTTTTGCGATCAAAGCCTAGGTCGCAGTTTTAACTAGTCTAATCGACTTTTCATTTGGCACAAGTATGTATTTCAGGTCAGAATATAACCCTATTGATTTTAGAAGAAATCCGTTGAGATTTATATATATCGCCCGATATGTCATCACATTGAAATTCTACATAGAGAGTAGAATTACGTTTCTAAATATACATACCGAATTTGGTTGAAATCGATTCAGATTTGGATATAGCTCCCATATATATCTTTCGCCCGATTTAGATTTATATACTACACAGCGACAAATTTCACGAAAATTTTTCTAATTAAAATCTTAATTGAGCTTTAATTTAATTGATTCAACAATTTTTTTAATTGAAACCAAACTTAATAGTATCAATTAATTTTTTAATTGGATCAATTAATTTTTTAATTCATACTATCAATTCTGCGATTAAAGACATTTCAATTAAAAATTGATTAAAAATAAAAATTTTGTTGTTGTTGTGTATACGGAAGCTAAAGTTTCTTTCCGAAAATTATGAAATTTTCCACACCTCGAGTGTATTTGTTTTAGCTTCCAAATTCACCATTATGAACCATTTTCCATGATTTTTTCGTCTTATGAGCCTAAAATAAACCTAACCTTATACCTTTTTTTCGCTTTTGCCATATTAACATTTTTCCATTTTTCTTTTACTTCTTCATAGAATGAAACTACTACACATTGCCATGGATGAACGTCAAAAGGTTTTATTGAATGCCGGTGGCAATCAAAATATAGAGAATGGTGAAGATGGTCGATGCACATCCAATAGTGGCACAATTGGTCCTATACCCAATTTGGGACAAAGTGTTAATCCACCATGGGAAAGAGCAACCACAGCATCCAATGTGCCTTATTATATAGAGTAAGTACTAAAGTGAAAGGCCTTAATGAATTGCACATTACAAAATTTTAGTTTTAAATAAAAGAATAGAAAACAAATATGTTTTTTATGATTGATTCAGAATCGTAACTAAATATTCCCCTATTTACAATGTCTATTTGCCCTTTCCCCTCATATAGCCATGAACGTGAAACTACCCATTGGGATCATCCCGATATGATTGACTTAATGAAGAGTTTAGCTGACCTCAATGAAATTCGTTTCTCTGCTTATCGCACTGCCATGAAATTACGGTCCGTTCAAAAATCTTTAGCTTTAGATCGCATACCTATGGCAGCAGCTATAGAATCATTCGATCGTCATGGTTTAAGGGCACAAAATGATAAATTAATTGATATACCCGATATGACAACGGTATTGCATTCATTGTATGTGACATTGGATAAAATCGATTTAACAAAATTGCTGGATCTGGCCATTAATTGGATATTGAATGTTTATGATTCTCAGCGTACGGGTCAAATAAGAGTATTGAGTTTTAAGGTAAACAAAACAAACAAAAAAAATTGAATTTAAAAATAAAACAGTAATTTTTTATTTTTTATATTATCTGGTTTTTATAGGTTGGCTTGGTTTTACTATGTCGCGGCCATTTAGAAGAGAAATATCGTTATCTCTTCCGTTTAATAGCTGATCCTGAACGTAAAATTGATCAACGAAAATTGGGTTTATTATTACATGATTGTATACAGGTAGCTATAGTTTTTGCAAAGATTTTTATTATATTCTATCGATTTGGTGTGTCATTTTATAGGTCCCTCGTCAATTGGGCGAAGTGGCTGCTTTTGGTGGCTCAAATATTGAACCTTCGGTGCGTTCCTGTTTAGAGAGAGCTGGTATTTCTCAAGAAGGTAAGAATGTTTGTTGTTCAAAATATTCCAAAATAATTAGTTTTTAAATTTTTGGAAAAAAATATGCTTGAAATTGTTTTCTTGTCGGTACATATTTAGCTCATTTACTTGTTTACTTCCTTAGGATGTTTTAAAAATGTTTTTATTATAATTACAAATGATTTGATATGAAGAAATTGGATAGATTATACTTTAGAGTAGATCTAATCCTCTTATAAGCTACCACTTTTATCAGTGTGTGCAAAATTTTAACATTTTAAAACCTTTTTGATAAAGATTTTTTTTGTTAAGATATGAACTTTAAAAATGCGATTTATTTTCAATGTATGAACTGATATGAAAAAAGTGGATATCATACATTTTAATGTGGATTTAGTCCTCATACAAATCATTAGTTTCACCCATGTGTGCAAAATTTTTCAACTTCAAAATCTTTATGATATATAAAATTTAAAAATGCGGGTTTGTTACAAAATATGAACTGGTATTCAGAGAACTTTGAAAGTATATTCATATTTCATATTCATATTTCTATAGGTTTTTCGATATTAACAACTTTTGTGTGTACAAATAAATTTTTTTTGAGAATTGATTTTTAAAGGATCTTTATATTGTTGAAATCTCCAGTAATGCCAGAATGTATTTTCATAAAGTGACGCTTTTTAATTCACAATAGCTATTTATTGTGATTAGTTTGCCCAGATAATATGAAATAAAAAGCAACTAACCCCCATTTTCATAAAGCTCCGTTAGTGTTCCGTTAACTAACCAACTTTTAAACCTTATTATGAACGAAGCTGTCATCTTGCTATATATTCCATATGCTAGTTAGGAACTTAACTGACGAAAATTTTTCATTTAAAGTTAACTGGAGAGAAGATATTTGCAATTTACTTTCTGTTAACTAGCAGTTAAAGCCTAACGGAGCTACATGAAAATGGCCGTAAGTGTCATAAACAATCGCAGTAGTAAATATTTGTTACTATTTGAACAATTTGTGCATTAATGATCTATAATTTTACTTATTTTCTGTCTTCGTATTTAAATAGCTGATGTCAGTTTTGGAATAAAAACAAAACCTAATATTAGCATGATGTGTATGCACACATTAACAATTTAATGTAAATAGTAAAATTCATTTACTTTAAATTGTGTGCAACTAGCGTTTCCATAACAATTTTAGCTAAATAAATATGTATGTATTTTGTCTCTAGAAATTGATATAGAAATGTTAATCGTATATTATTAATTACTAATGGATATTACAATCATATTTTATAACATTGGTTATGTGTGCAGATTTATATCATTTAATTATTGTGCGAAGAACAATGTCCACTTTCTATCATATCAATTCAAACCTAATATTACCGCGATTTGTGTGCACACATTAACAATTTATTAAAAATTGAATAACATATTCACTGCCTTTAATTATGTGTAACTAACGTTTCCATATCAATTTTAACTAAATAAATATCTCTATATTTTTTCTCTATAAATTGATATAGACATTTTAATGGTATATAAGCAATTACTAATGGGTATCATAATCATATTTTGTAAAATTTGTTCTGTGTGCAGACATATCAGTCAGTTAGTATTGTGCAAAGAACAATTTCCACTTTCTATCATATCAATTCAAACCTAATATTAGCGTGATGTGTGTGCACACATTAACAATATATTAAAACTTGAATAACATATTCACTTGCCTTTAATTATGTGTAACCAACGTTTTCATATCAATTGAAACTGAATAAATATCTCTGTAAAAAGAAATTGACATAGAAATACTAATGGTTTATTATCAATTGCTAATGGATATCACAAACATATTATATCAAATTTCTTATGTGTGCACGCATATCATGTCAATATTGTGCAAAGAACAATGTCCACTTTCTATCATGTCAATTCCAATGGTTTATCCCTTTAGTTACCTAAATAAATACTTGACAATTTCAATTAATTTTTCCTTTCCCTTGGCAAGAACAGCATCTTTTTACAAATATGCATTAACTGAAATTACATTTACATACATACAATTTATATATAAGTGTAGGTTTTACAGGATTCTATTGCACACCCAACTACTACTGTACTATGTTTACACAAATGGGCTAAAGTCAAGAAAACTATTTTTAGCAAAATAAGCATTTTATCGTTATCTTGACAGTTAACACATTGACACTAATTACAATTTAAACATCTCTCTCTCTGGTTTTGTCCCTTTACACTTAACTTCTTCGTCATTGATGGCTGGTCTGTACTGAACCGTACCAACGTAAACAGCAATCGATTCTAATCAAGAACTTTCGATTGAATTACATCACTTCCTGGCATGGCTGCAACATGAACCACAAAGTTTAGTTTGGCTACCGGTATTACATCGTTTGGCAGCTGCTGAAAGTGCTAAACATCAGGTAAGATGAGAATATGGCCAATGGAATATGCTAACAATATATACACTTAAATAAAGACATAGATCCCTTTCCAAATTCGATAAGTTGGCACTTAATTAACACTTTTGTGTCTATGGATGGATGTGTGTTAAATAAGTTTTCTAATTTTCTTTTCTTTATGCTGTTGCCTTTTTGCCTTTTTGTCCCCCATTTAGGCCAAATGTAACATATGCAAAGAGTATCCAATTGTTGGCTTCCGTTATCGTTGCCTTAAGTGCTTCAATTTTGACATGTGCCAAAAGTGTTTCTTCTTTGGACGTAATGCCAAAAACCATAAACTAAGTCATCCCATGCATGAATATTGTACAACGGTAAGTAATTGACATAAACCCCCACATTCAATGACAACGAAAAGGATATTGGCAAACTAAAATTATTTTGTTTTGTTTTTGTTGTGTGTTCGCTCGCTCTTTGTCTTTTTAGACCACTTCCACAGAAGATGTTCGCGATTTCACCCGAGCCCTCAAGAATAAATTCAAGTCACGCAAATACTTTAAGAAACATCCACGTGTTGGCTATTTACCTGTACAAAGTGTTCTGGAAGGTGATGCTTTGGAAAGTCCCGCCCCCAGTCCCCAGCATACTACCCATACTCTACAGAATGATATGCACTCAAGACTGGAAATGTATGCCACACGTTTGGCCCAAGTGGAATATGGTGGTGGTACTGGTTCCAATTCTACACCCGATAGTGATGATGAACATCAATTGATTGCCCAATATTGTATGGCATTGCCCACAAATAATGGTGCTGCCCCCAAATCACCGGTGCAGGTAATGGCTGCCATGGATGCCGAACAAAGAGAAGAGCTAGAGGCCATTATACGTGATTTGGAGGAGGAAAATTCCAATCTCCAAGCTGAATATCAGCAATTAATGACGAAGCAGCAGAGTACCACTCCAGATGATGCGACGGGTATGCAACATTCCAATTCTTCGGTGGGAGGTCTATCGGCGAGTGGTAATAACCAGGGTGAACATGGCCAGGTAGGAATTGTTAAAAATTTTTAATTTTTTTACTTGGCGAAATATATTTAAATTATATTTCTTTATATAGGATATGATGGCTGAAGCCAAACTCCTGCGCCAACACAAAGGCCGTCTGGAGGCTCGCATGCAAATTCTTGAGGATCACAATCGGCAATTGGAAGCCCAACTTCAGCGTTTGCGTCAATTACTTGATGAACCCAATAATGGTGGCGTTAGTACTCCCGGATCAGCTATGAATTCCAAACCCAATACTTTACAAACCCGTTCGGTAACAGCTTCACAATTGAATACAGATTCCCCAGCCAAGATGAATCAACAGAATGGTCACTATGATCAAAACACAAGTGAGTAATGCTGAATTATTCCCCTATATCTGATTAGAGCCTTTATTTAAATGATATTAAACAATTCAATTTTTTGGATCCATATTTTATCTTTCCAAATACACAAATTGTTATTTGTTTTCCCTCCTTACCGTACACAATTAGACTCCGATATAATCGCTATGGAATTCAATAAAATTTATGAAAATATCAACAAATTAATGCATCCTTGAATATTACGTTCCTCCCGTGTCCCCTTTGTTTTACCACCATCCTTCATTCGATGTTTGTAGTTGTCATTATTTTATGGAATGAGTTTTGAAATCATCATCTCCATTACGGGGGTAAAAACAAACAAAATCATTTTCCATTCCCATAGCTTATTGGAAACAAACCACTATTTCCCACTATTTTGTTAATGTTTATCCTATGTTGCGAACAATTTACACAAAATAGTTATTTAAATCGCGTGTGGGGACTCAACCGCACCGAACATATGGTCTTGTGACCGTCTTCTACCATTTTTGATTCAAAGCTTTAGATGTTATGTTCTATAGAAAATTTTGTAAAAATTTTATTTCTATAGAAAATTTTGCCAAAATTTTATTTCTATAGAAAATTTTCCCAAAATTTTGTTTCTATAGAAAATTTTGCCCACATTTTATTTCTATAGAAAATTTTGTCAAAATTTTATTTCTATAGAAAATTTTGTCAAAATTTTATTTCAATAGAAAATTTTGTCAAAATTTTATTTCTATAGAAAATTTTGTTTAAATTTTATTTCAATAGAAAATTTTTTCAAAATTTTATTTCCATAGAAAATTTTGTCAAAATTTTATTTCAATAGAAAATTTTGTCAAAATTTTATTTCCATAGAAAATTTTGTCAAAATTTTATTTCAATAGAAAATTTTCGCAAAGTTCTATTTCAATAGAAAATTTTGTAAAAATTTTATTTTAATAGAAAATTTTCTCAAAATTCTATTTCTATAGAATTTTTTCTCAGAATTTTATTTCAATAGAAAATTTTCTCAAAATTTTATTTCTATAGAAAATTTTGTTAAAATTTTATTTCTATAGAAAATTTTGTTAAAATTTTATTTCTATAGAAAATTTTGCCAAAATTTTATTTCTATAGAAAATTTTGTCAAAATTTTATTTCTATAGAAAATTTTATCAAAATTTTATTTCAATAGAAAATTTTGCCCACATTTTATTTCTATAGAAAATTTTGTCAAAATTATATTTCCATAGAAAATTTTGTCAAAATTTTATTTCAATAGAAAATTTTCTCAAAATTTTATTTCAATAGAAAATTTTCTCCAAATTCTATTTTAATAGAAAATTTTGTAAAAATGTTATTTTAATAGAAAATTTTCTCAGAATTTTATTTCAATAAAAAATTTTCTCAAAATTTTATTTCTATAGAAAATTTTCTCAAAATTTTATTTCTATAGAAAATTTTGTTAAAATTTTATTTCTATAGAAAATTTTGTTAAAATTTTATTTCTAAGGAAAATTTTGTCAAAATTTTATTTCTATAGAGAATGTTGCAAAATTGTATTTCTTTAGAAAACTTGTGAATTACCTCTTGGATAGAGAGGAATTTTTCAAAATCTATCAAAACATCGAGAATTCTACCAATCTGCCAAACAGTAAAAAATCTACCATTTTTGGTAGAATTCTACCAACTGTGGCAACGGTGCTTGCAATCAAATGAATTGTCAGCGGAAGCCTTCAATCGTATTTTTTCCGAATTTTCATTACCATCTTGATTGCTCCTGAAAGTATGCAAATGTTTCAGGGACTTTTTAAAGTAGAAATCAGGGAGTTAATTAGAAGTTAACCCACTTCTGAAAACCCATTGACCACCGTGGTGCAATGGTTAGCATGCCCGCCTTGCATACACAAGGTCGTGGGTTCGATTCCTGCTTCGACCGAACACCAAAAGTTTTTCAGCGGTGGATTATCCTACCTCAGTAATGCTGGTGACATTTCTGAGGGTTACAAAGCTTCTCTAAGTGGTTTCACTGCAATGTGTAACGCCGTTCGGACTCGGCTATAAAAAGGAGGTCTCTTGTCATTGAGCTTAACATAGAATCGGGCAGCACTCAGTGATAAGAGAGAAGTTCACCAATGTGGTATCACAATGGACTGAATAGTCTAAGTGAGCCTGATACATCGGGCTGTCACCTAACCTAACCTAACCTACTACGATAATCGGAGTAATGGGAATGGTGTTTTAAAACTTGCGGCCCAAATGAAATACGCATGTAATCTTTCCGTTTGGATCAAAGTTTTCCTGCTTGTGTAGGGCTATAAGTTTGACGATCTCCTTTTTGCGACCCTCTGAAGATACCTAACCATAGTAGGAAATAACTACGCTGAACTGGTTGAGTTGAAGAAATGGCCACTCGACGCACACATAAGCTTCTAGAATAGCCACGCAGTCGGAGGGATTAAAAGAAAAATCCGAAGAAGGCCAGAACCAGGAAATTACTGAAAGAGAGTGAAACGACTATCGCTTGTGGAGGGAGAATTCTCAAGAGACGCATGTAGTTGAGAGAACATGGGATGCGGAGATTGGTTTTCCTAAGGATTTCTTTCCTTATTTTATATTTTCCCTCAAAAGGATCGTGGTAGATCAACAAATTATACTATTCACAAAAAATCTTCCCTCCGAAAAGAAATCTTAGGCTTACGAGGTGACGTTCGTCACCAATGATCTATGTTTAGCTTGAAAGAAACAATGTTAACAACAAAAGAAAGCTTCATGAGTCTAAAATTTTCTTTTCCAGAAAAGAAATCAATTTTTTGAGTGTATCTTTAATTTAACCCCGGTAGTTATGAATAGAATTGACCCTACACACCTTACACTCAAAACAATAAAAAAAAACACACACACTAAATGCTATTTAAAATCATATATAAAATCTTCTGTCACCCATTGAAAGCTAACATTTGAAAAATGTTTGAATTCAATATGATTCCAAATGTTATGGATAACATGTTGCTTTCATATAATTTTCAAATGTTTAATTTTTTTTTTGGAAAATGTATATCATTGCGTGCGTAATTGTTCATCATATTCTTTATGTCGTTCTTCTATGTTATTCTTTTTTCTCTCCATTCTTCTCTGTTTCTTCCACATTTGTTTAATTGTGTGCGATCGCTAATATTTTTTGTAACATAAACATCCATATGCATACAATCGTTCGTTCCATTTAAAACAAAAACATCGATTATATGTAACCGAAAACAAAATCCCTTGAATTCAAAAAAATCATCGAATATCAAATCATCAACAATCTCCGTACACATGTACTCACATATAGTGGGTATGCTAAATGATCCTCATGCTGCAGCTATGGCCGGTATTGGTACCGGTCCTGGTATGGGTAAACATCATATGATACCCGGAGGTGTAGGACCTGGTGGTGGTCATCCACAACAATCACAATTGCTTGGTTTACAACAACAACATCAACGTAACATTTTAGCCGGTAATGGTGGCATAGATCTTCCGGTCACTGGTAATACAGGCGGTGGTCTAATGAGTGCATATCTTACAGATGATGGACGACCACCGCCACCACCGCATAGCAGTATGATGCAACACAATCAAAAGAATGGTATGGAGTATACATGGAATTCTTAGTAATTTTGAGTTTATTCGTTCTTTTGATTTGAGTTTGAGTTATAGTAGAATTCAAGTTGAATGCAATTGTGGAAAAAAAACTTTTTAGTTGGATTTATTTGCGATTAATTTGTTCTGATTTTCTTTATTTTTTGTGCATGATCCACATCTTTTGTTTGTTTCTTTGGAAGATTTTATATCTCAACACATACAAACAATTTTTTATGATCTGTATTTGAAAACTTTAAACTATTGTATATTCAAATTGATATATTTTCCATTAATATGTCCATTTACGGCCATATAGACCCTAATTATGTTCGATCTTACTTTCGTAATTTTATTTTCAAAATATATAATATTATTCAATGCGTAAGAAACTGAACAGATTTTCAATGCAAGTACCATAGACCAAGGAATATATACCGCCATGTTCCGATATTCGGAAGAATCGCAAGAATTTAGTTTTCTTGTAAAAAAAAAATTGAGATTTTATTCCACTTAAATCCTATTTGTAATTAACATTCTTATTAAAGAGAAACATGTTGCAAAATTTTAAATCTATATGTTTTAGGGCTAAGAAAATATTGCCAAACAAAAATTTTGCGATTTGCGATTCCGAATATCAGAACATGACCCATAGACTCTCAAGTCAATTCACAGCATTGTAGTTTGTCTGCACACCGTATTTTGCACTTGTTCTTCTGCAAAAGATTGATTTGTTTTACTTCCTTTCTTAAAAAAATATTGATCTATGATAATACTCGCCATCTGTTTTTAGAAAAGCATTGCCTGACTTGAGCCTAAACTCCATTCACAGCACAATCGAGCTATTGTGAATATGTTTCACAAAGGTAATATAAGTTTAGCCTAAAAGTATGCTAACAAACTCTAGTCGTTAATGCACTGTACAGTCTATTAGGTGTACTGTATAAAGTATATATGTGTACTGTATAAAGTATATATGTGTACTGTGTAAATAAAATCCTTCAGACCAGTCAGTGTTGCTAGTATTGGGGATTTCTCCCCGCAAATCGGGGATATTTTTCGTGGTTGGGAACGAAATTTTTGAGTTGGGGATTTGGTGGGGAATTTCCATAAATTTGGAGAGTTCTATGGGGATTTTTTCTATGGAAAACGGTTTAGTACGAGTATTATAAATAATGTTTACATTAAATTCTTTTTATTTCTACATTATTAAAGTATCACAGGGCATTTTCAAAATAAAAATACATTGCTGCTCTCTATTCCACGACATACCATAGAGTGGAAATGAAGGTTTTAGACTAGAAACGGAGACAGATTTTTATAGTGGGGCCCAAGGGCTAATTTACAATTTTACTCAGCTTTACTAAGACATATTTTAACACAATTGCGAAATCACTTCGTGAAGGCTCGGGCCTAAATTTTTCGCTCTCATCTGTGTTCATTACTGAATTGGACAATATATTCCATAAATATAGAAATGATGAAGATAGTTCACCTTCATATGGATCTACAATCACGGTTGCCACCCGTGCCAAAAATAATCTAGCAATGCTTGAAAAAAATATTACCAAAATTTCAACAACTCTTATTTTGTAGTTTTTAATCAAATTTTTATTTTTATAGGAAATTTTATGAAAATTTTATTTCTACAGAAATTTTTTCCAAAACTGTATTTCTACACATATTTTTACAATTGCGAAATTATTTCGTGAGGGCCTAAAGTTTGCCCCCTCATCTGTGTTCGTCACTGATTTGGACAATATATTCCATAAATATAGAAGAGATGAAGACATTTCACCTTCATATAGATCTACAATCACGGTTGTTTGAAAAAAATATTACCAAAATATCAAAAATCCTTATTTTCGAAGTTTTTGATCAAACTTTTATTTTTATAGGAAATTTAGTGAAAATTTTATTTCTACAGAAAATTTTGCCAAAATTGTATTGGTATAGAAAAATTTTCTCAAAATTTTATTTCTACAGAAAACGTTATAAACTATTTATATTTTCCTTTTTATAGAGTTGGGAAGGAAAGTTGGAAAGGAATAGTTTGCAAAATCTACCAAAACATCAAGAATTCTACCAATCTACCGAACAGTAAAAAATCTAAATTTTTGGTAGAATTCTACCAACTGTGGCAACCGTGTCTACCACTCAATTTTATTACTTGAGAAGGAAATTTTCGTTGAAAGATACATGGTGACCGAACTACAATTTTCTCTTTCGAGCATTTGTTAGACGATCACCGGTCTCAATTCTTAAATTGTTACTGATTTCCTACTGCGGAGCCCCTTACTTTACATTATTGTCAAAAATTTACTGAGGAATTTTAATTTAAATTGGGGATTTTGGGGAAAAAAGCTTACCAATTTGGGGACAAGAGCTAGAAAAATATTGGCAACACTGAGTGCAGTTGTAATAGGTCGCAAGAGTCGCCCAAAAAAAAAATCGATTATTTATTCCAACTATAACGATTTGCCTTGTTACAGTTCAACTGATTCATAGCGGAATTTGATAAATCAGTGTTATTCATAATAATTAAAATTATTTGCCTACAAAAATATCTTAAGGAAGTGAATGGAAATATTTTATAGAAATAAAAAACTGCATAATTATGAGCATTTTATGAAAACCAAGCTACTTTACAAGGGTATTAGCTCCATGTAATACTAATCTTTTTTTGTGGAATTTATATGCATTTTGCGTTGCCAACAAAAATTTATGTTTATTTTATGTATTTTTCTCCTGAAAATATTTTTGTTTTCGTTAACCATGCGACGTCACAGGGATATTAGCTCCATGTAATACTAATTATTATTTTTTTGTGGAATTTATATGCATTTCGCGTTGCCAACAAATTGTTTTATTTATTTATTGTGTATACTTTTTTCCTAAAAATGTTTTTCTTTAACGAAAACCAAGCGACTTCACGAGGGTATTAGATCCAAGTAATACTAATTATTTTTTTTTGAATTTATATGTATTTCGCGTTGCCAACAATTTGTTTTATTTATTTTGTATACTTTTCTCCCGAAAATGTTTTTCTTTAACCAAAACCAAGCTACATCACGAGGGTCTTAGTTCCATATTATACTATTTTTTTTTTTGAAATTTATATTTATATTTTGCGTTGCCAATACAAAGTTGTATTTGTTTATTTTATATATTTTTCTCTTGAAAATATTTTTCTTTAACGAAAACCAAGCTATTTTACAAGGGTATTAGCTTCATGTAATACATATATATTTTTTTGTGGAATTTATATGCATTTTGCGTTGCCAACAAAAATTTATGTTTATTTTAGATATTTTATGTTTAACGAAAACCAAGCGACTTCACAGGGATATTAGCTCCATGTAATACTAACTATTATTTTTTTTGTGGAATTTGTATGCATTTCGCGTTGCCAACAAATTGTTTTATTTATTTATTTTGTATACTTTTTTCCTAAAAATGTTTTTCTGTAACGAAAACCAAGCGTCTTCACGAGGGTATTAGATCCATGTAATACTAATTATTTTTTTTGGAATTTATATGTATATCGCGTTGGCAACAAATTGTTTTTTTTTATTTATTGTGTATACTTTTTTCCCGAAAATGGTTTTCTTTAACCAAAACCAAGCTACATGACGATGGTATTAGTTCCATATTATATTATTTTTTTTTTTTGGAATTTATATGCATTTTGCGTTGCCAATACAAAATTTTATTTGTTTATTTTATATATTTTTCACTTGAAAAAATTTTTCTTTAACGAAAACCAAAGTACTTTACAAGGGTATTAGCTCCATGTAATACATATATATTTTTTTGTGGAATTTATATGCATTTTGCGTTGCCAACAGAAAGTTTTATTTGTTTATTTTCTATACTTTTCTCCTGAAAATATTTTTCTTTAACGAAAATCAAGCCACTTTACAAGGGTTTAGCTCAATATTACACTATTTTTTGTGGAATTTGTATGCGTTGCCAACAGAAAGTTTTATTTGCTCATTTTATATACTTTTCTATTGAAAATATTTTTCTTTAACGAATACCAAGCTACTTCACGACGGTATTAGCTCCATGTAATACTAATTTATTTTTTTTGTTTTTGTGGAATTTATATGCATTTTGCCATACCAACAAAAATTTATATTTGTTATTTTATATATTTTTCTCCTGAAAATGTTTTGTTTCTGTAACGAAATACAAACAAAAGCTGTCTTAAATATTATATTAATTTTTATCTATGACTTTTTTCTTCCTCTTTTCTATGCCATATCACTATTTAATGGATTTATATAATCATCGAACAGAACATAATTAAATTTCCATTAGAATGGAAAGTTTCGATTACATAACAACGATAAAAATGGTAAAGATAAGATTACAATTATTATTAACTTACCTGTAAAGATTATTTGATGTTGTGTGTTTAGGTTAAGAGTAAATAATATTTAAACATATATACAAAATATATTAAAAAGGTAATTACAAACAATTTGGGCAACAATAGTGAAATCGAATTTTCTAAAATAATTAATAGGAAAAACCATAAAAATATTATTCTTAACAATGAGTGGATGATTAATATTAGAATATTAAAAAAAAAAAAACAAATGTTGTAATATAACATTTTTTTTTAATCCTGCACTTCCATATAAACATGTTCCATCTGTTGAAATCTCACATGTATTTATAATATACATGTATTTATAATTTAATTTTTCCCTCGAAATAAAATTGAATACCAAACAGTATTCAATTCTTAATGGAAACATTGACTTCGCCTATGGCTACCAAGAAAATATGTTTGCAATGGGTCATGGGTAAAATATTTTGTTTCAAAGAGAATGATTTTTTTGTGATAAATTAAAAGACGTTGCCCAGTATAGGTTAATACTATAATAAATCCAGCATGTTATTGTTGTGGTGTAATGAAAATAAATGTTGTTTTTTTGTGGAAACTATCTTCAAAACTCCATAATTGTATAAAATTAATTTGGTTATTTTTTTTTTTTTCGTTTTATTTTTATCCAGAGGCCATAGGCAAAGCTGTTGAAGAATTGGTTACCGTCATTACCGAACAGGAAATCGAGCAAACTTTAGAAGAGGATCTGGAAAGAGCACAAGGTCGTTATGATGACGATGAGGAGGATGATACCCTAATTGAAGAGGATGAAACGACAGAGAACACAAGTGAAACCACAACTACATCTACAACCACAAATAGTAATTTAAGTCAGTTGGCAAAGGCGCCCAAGGCAACATCAACGCCGTTTACATTTAAAAAGTAAACGCTAACGATACAACATATAGCATATGGATGCAATATAAGGCGATAACAGAAATTCCGATTTACACCGATTAGAAAATTAAAACGAAACAAAAAATACCACATACATTATACATATATGAAATAAATTGAAAAGAAACAAACACAATACAAATATAATTCAATTAAGTAAAATTTATCATATACAATTAAATAACAATAACATAATCATAAACATAAAATAAAATATTTGTCTAAACACAAAAAAAAAAAAATAAATAAATAAATTGAAAAACTGATATAGATGGAAAATTGCCATAGCAAAAAACAAAACAAAATATAAATCATGTGTAATATTTAAACAAATTATTATCCCTCAAAACGATAAACTTTAAATTACCGAAAAAAACTAAAATCGAAAGTAATTATAAATTCCTTTTTTAATTTTTTGCAATATTTTAAAAATAAACGATGGATATAGAAAAAACTAACACAATTTTACATTTCCAAATACCCCTCTCTTCACTCCCTGTCCTCTAAAAATGAAACATTTTTATAAAAACAATTAAAAAAAATGAAACAGAAAATTTTTATACATATTGTGAGCAAAAAAATAATAAGAATTGAATTCTTCTAATTTAGTTTGTTAAGTTTTAAATTAAAATATATCCCTATTATTATATTATGGTAAATTTACATAACTTTTCTTTTCTTGTTTCTCCTTTATTTTATATACGAATAAGTTTTTCCTGTATCATGATCTAAATTAAATGCAGCTATTTTGTTTTTATTCAATTTTGCCTTTAAACATTTTATTTTATTGTAAATCTTAATGCAAAAAAAAAATTAAAGCATATTGCAAATATCAACCAATTATAAATCATATCAGAAATTGTACATTTTGTTTTCTTTCTTTTCTTATTAAATATAATTATCCGTCTTGTTTTAAGTTTTAAATAAACCATATTTTTTAATTTAAAATATTGTGTTTTCTATTTAATTTCATTTAGTTACATATGTTTAATGATTTAAGTGATAGCGACTTGTCGGCAAATATCACTCTATTCCAAATTTTTGGCGACTAATGACATGATGATGTCACAAACTACGGCTTTTCAAATTAAATTTGCCTCATCTTGCTTTGCGACTTGAAAATCATTAGCCAGAAACATGTGTCCAACGAAGTTTTCACATAGTGGAAAATTGCAATAATACTACTAATAATAATTCAGTAATAATACTGAACATAGAATCAGGCAGCACTTATTGATAAGAAATAATTGTATTGCAAGAATAGCATGTCAAGATTACTAAATACAGCCGCTATGGGAACAAATCTACGACTTCCGACAGCCGACAGCATTGTGTTTTCATAACAGGTATACAGTACCGTAGATGTTCATGGTATAATTATATTTGCATACTTTTAGGCAGCAATAATTCGTCTATTATATACAGCCATTAATTTTCGGAAACTGAACACCGTATTAGCCCTACAGTATGTAAAAATACCATAAGTTAGGCTTTCGAAAAACTTTGGTTAAAGATGGCTTATTGTCTGATTATTATCGGTGCTGTCACGTAGAGAATTTGTTTTCGATGAAATTCGTATCCACGATATTTTCGCTGAGAAGTGTATTTTATGCAGCAAAACTTCATCAAATATTTTGTTTCATGCTATATAATGTCAAGCAAAAATTTTGCGCCATGCGAGAAAAAATCACAAAAAAATTATCTCATGCGACAAAATTTCACAAGAAATTCAAAAGTTCCCCAAAAATTTTGTCTCATGCGATAAAATTTCATCGAAAATTTTGTACCATGCGAGAAAAATTCACAAAAAAATTATCATCCGACAAAATTTCACAAGAAATTCAAAAGTTCACTAAAAATTTTGTCTCATGCGATAAAATTTCACCGAAAATTTTGTACCATGCGAGAAAAATTTACCAAAAAATTATTATGCTACAAAACTTCACAAAGCTTTTGTCAATAAAACAAACAAACAAATTAGTGGGTAATTGTACACAAGAGAAAATTTTTCGAATGAGTTTCTTGAGAAATTTTGTATCTCATGCGACAAAATTTCACAAGAATTTCAAAAGTTCACCAAAAATTTTGTCTCATGCGATAAAATTTCACCGAAAATTGTGTACCATGCGAGAAAAATTCACCAAAAAATTAATATGCTATAAAACTTCACAAAACTTTTATCAATAAAACAAACAAACGAATTAGTGGGTAAATTGTGCACAAGAGAAAATTTTTCGAATGAGTTGCTTGAGAAATTTTGTAGTATGAAATAAAAACAAAAAAATTGTATCAATAAAATTTTTGGTGAGAGTTTGTTTTCGATGAGATTTGCATCCAAGTCATTTTCGCTGAAAAGTGTATTTTATGCGGCATAATTTCACCAAATATTTTTTCTCTTGCAATAACATTTCACCGACAATTTTGTACAATGAGAAAACATTTTCGGTAAAATTGTGCGCACGAGAAAATTTGTAACATGTGATTAAGTTTCACAAACAAAATTTGTCATATGAGATAAAAATTTTGATGAAATTTTGTAGTAGGAGATAATTTGTTGATACAATTTCTAGCATAATATAAACTATTTGTTGAAATATGTTTTCGGTGAAATTTTATCGCATGGGGAAATTTTCTCCCATGCTACAAAATTATTGGTGAAATTGTGACCACAAGAAAATTTCTCGCACGAGATAAAATTTTGGTGAATTTTTTAGCATGAGATAATTTTTTGATGATAATTTCTCGCTACAAATGCTACAAAATATTTGTTGATATATTTTTTCGGTGAAACTTTATCGCATGAGACAACATTTTTGGGAAAAAATTGTGCACACGAGAAAGTTTCTCACATGAGACAAAAATTTGTTGAAATTTGAATTTGAAATTTGTTGAAGTATCTTAAGCTAAAAAATTTCGACAAATTTTTGTCTCATGTGAGAAACTTTCTTGTGTGCACAATTTTTTTCCCAAAAATATTGTCTCATGCGATAAAATTTCACCCAAAAAATATATCAACAAATATTTTGTAGCATGCGAGAAATTTTCATCAAAAAATTATCTCATGGTAAACATTTCACCAAAATTTTTATCTCATGCGACAAATTTTCTGGTACAGCTTTTTTTTTGATGACATTTTGATGAGAAAAATGATGAAATTGTTTCGCATGCTAGGAAATATTTGTTGACATATGTGAAATTTTAGGTAAAATTTGTTGGGCAAATTTTCTCGCATGCTACAAAATTGTTGGTGAAATATGTTTTCGGTGATATTTTATCGCATGAGACAACATTTTTGGAAAAAGTTTCTCGTATGCTACAACATTTTTGTTGAAATTGTGCACACGAGAAAGTTTCTCACATGAGACAAAATTTTGTGGCTTTCTCGCATGCTACAAAATTTTGTAGCTTGATGAAATTTTTTCACATGCTATAAAATATTTGTTCGAATACGTTTTCGGTGAAATTTTATCGCATGAGACAAATTTTTTGGGAACATTTTCTCGCATGCTACAAAATTTTTGGTAAAATTGTGCACACGAGAGAATTTCTCGCATGAGATAACATTTTGTAGCTTGTGGTACTTTTCTGATGAAATTTTCACGCATGTTAACTATTTGTTGAAATATTTTTTTGGTGAAATTTTATCGCATGAGACAAAATTTTGGTGAAATTTTTGCAGCATGCGATAATTTTTTTGATGAAAAATTGTGCCCATGAGAAAATTAGTCGCATGGGATGTTAATTGAAATTTTTGAAGCATTAATAGTTGTTGAAAAGCTACCAAATATTTGGTGAAATTGTGCACATGAGAAAGTTTCTCGCATGGGAAATTTTGTTTTGAAATTTTTTCGCATGATACACATTGGTGACATTTTATGGCAAATTTTTTTTTTAACATGTGATGGATGGGAATCTCATAAAAAATAAAACTTCAACAAAAAATTTGTCGCATGAGATAAAAATTTTGTAGCATGAGATCAATATTTTTAGTGAAATTTTCTCGCATGCTACAAACTATTTGTTGAAATATTTTTTCGGTGAAATTTTATCACATGAGACAAAATTTTTAGGAAAATTTTTCTCGCATGCTATAAAATTTTTAGTGAAATTGTACACACGAGAAAATTTCTCACATGGGATAAAAATTTAGGCGAAATTTTATAGCATGCGATATTTTTTTGTTGAAATTTTCACGCATGCTACAAAATAGTTGGGGAAATTGTGCTAACATGAGATGTTACGTGAAATTTTTGGAAACAATAGCTGATGAAAATTTCTCATGAGACAATTTTTGGTGAAATTTAATGAGAAAATTTGTTGAAAGAGAAGAAAATTTTTGTTGAAATTTTGTTGCATGAGATAAAATGGTTGGTGAAATTTCTCGCATATTACACGATTTTCGGTGAAATTTAATCCCTAAGATAATTTTTTTTAACTTTCACCCATGATACAATTTTTTGCGGCCAAATCCAGAAGCCTAATATACAGTTTAGCAAAGTTTTGTTTTTTATATTTTAACAGTTTTTTTAGACTTGGGTAACCTAACCTAACCAAGACTTGGGTAATAAAGGATTAAGCTCGCCTTATCGCGAAATTTTTTTTATGTTTTTATTCTCACCAATTTGATAAACTTAAAATATATTTGAACTATTGTAATAAGTATAATATGCCATTAGCAGTAATTCTGTTAACTTCTAATGATTTGTGCTTCATTATCAATAGATATCTCAATTTTACATAGACTATGTTATTGTGGCGATATTTATATTATATTTACATTTAGTAATTGATTTTATTATCATAAAATTTCATATAATTCAGATCAAGCGTCTATGCCCACGGTAGTAATACCAAAAAAAACTATTTTAAACAAAACGATTTAATTTCTATAATAAAAAAATATTTTAATTTTCTCTAATAATGAATTTTTATTTTCTCCAAATCCTATCCTTATCCTATCCCTTACGTCAATCGTTTTCACTACTCAGAAAAAAATAAAACATTAACTCAAATCAATACGCTGACGAATACGATCATTAAATGGACCACCTTTTCTACTCAAACGTTTAAAACAAAACTCTACTATAGTCCCTAACCTATCTTATATATGTATATGACAAACATTACAAGGAAATCATAATCATAAATTAAAAAAACAACAAAATAAATAAAAAAAGCCAATTTTTAAAAAAAATTATAATGATGAGAAAAATTAAAACCTAAAATCATATCATCTAATATCCGATTATATAAAAGAGAAAATCTTTGCTCATTATTCGATTAGTAAGAATGAATAAAAAAATAGAACACAATAGAAATTAAATTCATACAAATATAAATGTTTCATATATGAAATCACTATAAACCAAAAGATAACAAATTGAGAAAATGAATTTCAAATCCAAAGCAACATACACATACCCCATTCAGTGTCTATTTACGTGATATTCTCAATAATAAAAAAACAAAAAGTATTAATTTATAAAATAAAATGTCAAGAGATTGGATATTTTGGAGGATAGAAGAAGTGAAAATGAAGTGAAGAAAAATTTATGAATGAAGGGTACCACTTCAAGTTTTATAAGAAAAATCACATATTATATGGATGTACAGCGTTTGCGTTGAGTATTTCAAAAATTGTCACAAAAATTATTAATTGAAATTAAAATTTAAAAAGTCCCACAAAAAGTGTTACACTTTTTTTTTTATAAAGAAAAATGCGAATTAAATGTATTTTTTTCTATGATTTTAGCAAGTCACTTTTTTTTAAATACATTTTTTAAAATAAATGCAACAATCATTTTATTTCCATTTCATCAAAAAAGAATCCTTGAAGGCAACAGTTCATGGGAGAACGCGCGTTATCTATAGAATATTTTCTTTGCATATTTTCAGGCGTCAAAATTGTCCACTTGTCCACGCTATGGCTTGAGAAAGAAAAAATGCTGAAAAAATCCGGTTTTGGGCGTATTAGTCCGATTTTATGTAGGACATCGTTTACGAAAAGTTCGCATCAAAATGTAAAAAATGTGGCATTTAGCACAACTTCAACGCTTAAAAAGAGTGGCAAATTGCCACACAAAAATTGGTACACTTTTGTATAAAGAAAAAAAAAAATGCGAATTAAATGTATTTAATATTTTGATTTTCTATGAAATTATGAAGTCACTTTTTTCAAATTAAATCGGAATAAGTCCCGCCATCATTTTATTTTCTTTCATGGAAGAACCCATGAACTGTTGCATATTTTCAGGCGTCACAATTGTTCACTTATGGTTTGACTATGGTTTGAGAATGACAAATCTTTAGTTTTGAAAACATTTGTTCGATTTTTTGTTATGACACCGACTACACAAAAGGTGGCACCGAACTATAAAAAAACGTGACATATAGTGGCTCAAAAGTGTCATTGCTTAAAAAAGTGGAAAATTTATCACTAAAGGTGAGTACTATGTTCGAGTTTTTCACCAAAACACTAAATTAAAAGTGCAAAAATATATATGAAGACGATAACATTTTTATCAAGTCTGTTCAAATTATGGATGGAAAAGATCCAATTTATTGATTGCGATCCATTTAATATTTCGAAATTAATTGATTAAAAAAAGTAACCGTGAAAATAAGCTGGTTTTCAGCTTGAAAACTGAACATAGTACTCAGCTTTAAGTGGTATAACACTTAGACGTTATTAAAAAAATAAAATAAATTATTTTGTTGATTTTGTATGGAAAATGGGCTCTGAAAATTGTATTTTTCTAAATTGCAGAAGATTAAAAAATATTAAATATGAAAAATTACGAAACAAAGTCTTTTGCATTTTGAAAATAAGCCCCAAATATATTAAAGTAAAATGAACCCCAATTTTACTTTTTGGGGTTGGGCTTCGTTTTCAAGTGGGGTCTATTTCGCATTCTGGGATTTGATAGTGATTGAAACTATACTCACTTTTAATTATTCCGAACTTTATTTTGGGGTCAATTTTCATTCTTTAGCTACATTTTGTTAGGGCTCATATTCATTATGAATCTTCGCCCTACATTTGGGCCGCTTTCCATTTCGATTTTGGGGCCCATTTATATACCGCAGTTAGTTTTATGCTAACAAATTTTATTTGTTAATGTTTATGACTAAAAAATCGAAGAACAACATATTTTGAAAAAATAAATTTTGAAATTTCTGTATACAAAAAAAAAAATATCACCAAAATATTCCCAATTAAAAAGTTGATTGAAGCTGAAAACTTTTTCAATTAAAAAAATTAATTGATACTATTAATCAGTTAATCAAACTAGAAACATTAAGTCAATGATCATTAAGTCAATGAAATTGTTTAAAATTTTCAATTAAAAAATTAATTGATACAATTAACTTTTTAATCAAACTCGGAAGTTAAAAAAATTTTGGATATATATTTTTTTTTAATTTCTTAATTAAAATTTTTTTGAAGCTATAAATTTTTGAATCAAACTAAAAAGGATTAAAAAAATATATAGAAAGCGATTGAGATATAGTATAGCGACTACAAATAGTTTCGTTTTTAATTAAAAAATTAAATGAAATAAAAAATTAATTTTGCAATCAACATTAATTTTTATTAATTAATTTAATTAAAATTAAAAAATTATGTAATTAAAAATTTTATTAAATCAATTAAAAATTTAATTGCAATTTGCTAATGTAATCAATTAATTTTTTAATCAAATATTTTTTTGATGCTCAATTAAAACTGTGATTGATACTATCATTTTCGTGATTGAAGACATTTCAATTAAAAAAATAATTGGATCAATTAATTTTGTGATTGAATCTCAATTGTTTGTTTTGTGTGTTGCTTTCCAATTTCGTTCACTTCTTAGTTCCTTGCATAAATTTCGAATTACTTTTAAAGCATTAACTTTCCCATATTCTATTACTATCCTCCTTAAAATTCTTCTATGACCTACAAATACTTAATAGATATAACCTTATACAAAAATAAAATACACAAAAAAATATTTACTAATAAAAACAAAAACCTAAAATTTTTTAAACTAAACTTTGTGACAATATAAAATATACACATTCATATTAAGAAAAAAAACAATTTAACACTTAGAAAAATTAAAAGCAACAAACTCTTATAAATAAAAGAAAATTTTATGTAGAACAAAAATTAAATAACGAATTTAAAATATAAACAATTTGGACACAAAACAAACAACAAAATACATATTTGGGAAAATATCAAATTATAGAATTAACATATCTGCCATAGAAACCAAAATAAAAATCAAATCATTTAAATTCTACTAAGAAAAATATATTTGATTTTAAACTATTATTTTTTTTATAATATTTTTACCTACGATTTTTTTATACTCAATTTTAATTTCAACTGCCAATAGATATAAAATGCCATAATAAAATATGCAGAAACGTAAAACATATCCCGCTTTAAACAGAGAAAAAAAAACAACACAGAGTAACACATAGTCTTCTAACAACGATTTTTTGATATCAAAGGCAAAACAAAAAAAATATATAAATATATATATAAAAAAATAATTTATTGAAATATATACACTAAAACATTTTTTAAGTAAATACCTAGATATTAATTTAGTTTTAAATTAGCTACATATTTGAAATAGAAAAAAAATATTCATGATATAAATTGCTATGCTGATTAAATTATGTTATTTTACAGACCTTGTAGCCCACTGTATTGAGAAAACCTAGAATTCTATCTCTAACTAAATACCCTTTGTATTATCCCTTTTGATCCCTTGTAAACAAAATACAACACTGACGAGTAGATCTCTTTCTTAAGTGATACATGTCTGTGTGAGTAGTCTCCATCTATCCAGCACTTCTCTTCGTTTGCTTATGACTCTTGTTATTTACCCAATAATAGAGAGAAAATATACACACCCACATACATACATACATATACATATATGAAGAAAATGCTTGCATATTATGTCGCGCATTGAAAACAAAAATACCCCACAGTATTGCATTTGATGTTAAAAGCAGAATTTAAATACATATGTAATAATCTCGTTTTGCATGGTCGGGAAGCAACACCCGAAAATTAGCTATTAAGCTTTATATACAAAATAACAATCGAAAAAAAAAAACAAAAGAATTATCACACAAATAATTTTGTGTGTAGTATTCTTATAGAGAACCCTTAGTTAAATTAATCTCAGCCCCTAAGATCTTTACAAATTAAGTAGCTTTTAATTGAACCAACCCAACCAATAAAAATAAATTAAAATTCAAAATATTACAAAATAAAAAGCAAATCTCCTAAATCAAGGCTTTACAAAACTAAATCTTGTATTTATCTTTAATGAAAAACACACAAAGAAAACTGAAAACCTCTGAGTTGTGTCTCTTTATATGATATTTAATTTGTTTGTACGTTGTTTTTTTTTTAATATAAATTGTACCTATAACTCTTAAAATATTTTTGTTTTTTATCTATCTCTTTTCCTCTAGAAATATTCATATTAAATCTTTTGATACCACTGATTGACTAACAACTACTATAACTATAAAGACAAAAAAAATATTTTGAAGAAAGAAAAATGAAAATATAAAACCATCAGCTATATAAAAAACAAAATCCTATCATAAATATGATTTTAAATGGGAAATTTAAAATGTTTATTATTGCAACCAAAACTCTATGGTAAAATATATGCATATTTATATTCATATCCACCCTAAACCTAAAAATAAAACATCTTATATTTAAATAAACATCAAAACTCTATGATTAAAATTCTAAAAAAAAATATATATATTATATATAAATATAATTATAATATAATAATATTTAAATCAGTAACAAAAATAATCATTCATATATAAAATATATATAAAAATTTACTATATGATTATAACGAATAATATAACAAGAAAACGTTTATACAATAAAAATCGTTAAATATTAAAATGAAAAAAAAAAACTAATCGTGTTTTATTTTTCCTTCGGATCATAGGTAGCTCTTTTAAAATTCTCTTATAAAACTATGAGAAATAAATCTTGTTATAGGGTTGGGTTAAGTTTAAAAGAGAACTCGCTGCTTAATGACAGATATAGACCTAAACTGGCAGTTGGCTCGTAAGCACGGTTGCCACTCGTGTAAAAAACCAAAATTTTGAAGAAAATTTTACCAAAAGTCTACATAATTTAAGAAAATATTATTTTGAAGTTTTTGATCATACTTTTGTGGTTAGTATGAAAAATATGTTTTTTTAAGAAATATTTTATTACTATATTTCTAAAGTTTATTTCAGTATTATATTAAATATTAAATGTTATTAGCCACAAGTGTTTGGGTGTATAAATAACCCTTGAAATGTAAATGTGTCGAATTTTAAATGTTTTCACGATTTTAGCTTGAAAGTTACTACTTCTACAAACGGCAGAACTTATTCACCATGGAATTTGATAGTATGAACACGAAAATTAAAAATTTTGAAATTATTGAATTTATAGAAAATTTCGTTTCCATAGAAAATTCTGTCAAAATTTTATTTCTATAGAAAATTTTGTCAAAATTTTATTTCTATAGAAAATTTTGTCAAAATTTTATTTCTTTAGAAAATTTTGTCAAAATTTTATTTCTATAGAAAATTTTGTAAAAATTTTATTTCTATAGAAAATTTTGTAAAATTTTTATTTTTATTAAAAATTTTCTCAACATTTTATTTCTATAGAAAATTTTGTCAAAATTTTATTTCTATAAAAAATTTTGCTAAAATGTTATTTCTATAGAAAAGTTTGTCAACATTTTATTTCTATAGAAAATTTTGTCAAAATTTTATTTCAATAGAAAATTTTGTCAAAATTTTATTTCTATAGAAAATTTTGTCAAAATTTTATTTCTATAGAAAATTTTCTAAAATTTTATTTTTATAGAAAATTTTGCCAACATTTTTTTCTATAAAAAATGTTGTCAACATTTTATTTCTGTAAAAAATTTTGTCAAAATTTTATTTCTATAGAAAATTTTGACAAAATTTTATTTCTATAGAAAATTTTGTCAAAATTTTATTACTATATAAAATTTTGCCAACATTTATTTCTATTGAAAATTTTGCCAAAATGTTATTTCTATAAAAATATGTTGTCAAAATTTTATTTCTACATAACATTTTGTCAAAATTTTATTTCTATAGAAAATTTTGTCTAAATTCCATTTCTATAGAAAATTTGGTCAAAATTTTATTTCTATAGAAAATTTTGTCAAAATTTTATTTCTATGGAATTTTTTTACACATTTTTTTTCTATAGAACATTTTGTCAAAATTTTATTTCTATAGAAAATTTTGTTAAAATTGTATTTCTATAGAAAATTTTGTTAAAATTTTATTTCTATAGAAAATTTTGTTAAAATGTTATTCCTGTAGAAAATTTTTTTTCTATAGATAATTTTGTCAAAATTTTATTTCTGTAGAAAATTTTGCCAAAATTTTATTTCTACAAAAAATTTGCCAAAATTTTATTTCTATAAAAAAAAATTTGTCACAATTTTATTTCTATAGAACATTTTGTTAAACATTATCTCTTTAGAAAATTTTGTCAAAATTATATTTCTATAGAAAATTGTGTCAAAATTTTATTTAAAAACAAAAATTTTTTAAATTTTATTTTTATAGAAAATGTTGCCAAATTTTATTTTTATAGAAAATTTTTCCAAATTTTTTTTTTGTCTATAAAAAATTTTGTCAATATTTTATTTCTATAAAAGATTTTGTCAAAATTTTATTTCTTTTGAAAATTTAAGTACCTCTTAGTTGGAGAGGAATATTTGGTCAAATGTAGCAAAACATCCAAAATTCTACCAATCTAATAAACAGCTATTAGAATTCTACCAACTGAGGCAGCCGTGCTCTCAAGCCCTATCTGTTAAATTTAGCAACTCATTATCCTGGATGTATTCCCTAAACGTTTACCAATTCCTAATGTCAAGTAGGGCCCAAATTGGTGATATCATGTCTCATGTCTATCATCATGAGGGTTCTTTGTTGTGTGAGGTTAGTAGAGTGACCAGGGAAAAGCCTTAAAGTTTATATGTCAGCTCTTCTCACATTTTGGTATATTTGGTACACAGAAATAAATATCACCAATATTTTTCATAAAATGTTGATTTAATTAAAATTTTAAGCCTAAACAGTCATCCTTCGGCAAAATGACAACGCATAATACAATAATGTAAAATGATAATTTTTTTTTTTATCAAATTTATTAAAACGTTATATGAATTTTTTTTTCAATTATTAAAAATGAGCTGAAATTTTGGTTATTACTTTTGCACCCGATGCAATTTATGGGGTCTTGAAATAGGCAGTAGTCAACATGACGGTGGATGACCTTAGGGTACAAAAAATAAGGTGGCCATTCCATGTTTAATTGATTAAACTAATTTTTTACTTAAAACAAAAATTACAGTAATCCCTCGATTTACGTCGTGATTGGTTCCGGAATTTGGCGACGTCAATCGAAACGACGTAAACCGAATTAAAAATTGCTCATAGTTACTCCTAAGTCCATTTATGTATGTATGTGCGTGTACATAAGAAAAAACTTCAAAAATAAAGGTAATTTAGTAATTTCGGTAAGAATTTCAGAAAACATGTTTCGATTCCATCATTATCGTTGATACTTATTTTACATATGGAAGGCGTTTCTCATAAAGTGGGCAAAAAATCGACGACGTAAATCGAATGGTGACGTAAATCGAAGTTTGATGGAACAAACAATTTGACGACGTAAATCGAAACAACGTAAATCGAGTGTATGTTTTTTTTTAAGGGCATATTACCGTCTTCTCATTCTATTAGCATTTTGCCCATCGGATCGTACTATCTTACTCCTCAATAATAATGCCAATAATATTTAAGTTTTTGTAAAACAACAACACACACATTGTCTTTATTTTATTTTTAAAATTCTTTAAAATATACATAATAAAAATTATTACAATAAAATTACAAAAAAAAAATTAAATTTGAGAGACAGAATATGCAAGTGGTTGTGTAAGAGTAACAAAGAGTGAGTGTGTAATAGAGAAAGTAACAACTACTGGACTGAATGAACCATATAATGCAGAGGTTTAGCAAAGAGTATTATTTTAAGTGTACAAATGTGTAAACAGAAAGAGAGTAATACTAACAGAGGTGTAACAGAGAAAATATAAATACATTGATAACAAAGATAACAACAAAGATAATAAAAGTTAAATAAATATACATAAAAGAAAGAGTAGAAAGCATCACAGAAGAGATTCATATGAACAGAAGAGTAAGAATAGAAAGAAAATATCGTCGCCGTATGCTGTTTTTCTTTTTAAATTCGGGTTTTGAATTATATGTAGTATACTGGTAGAACACTTTGAACGAAGTCACATTTCGAATGCTTATTTGTGATAGTATGGACCATAATGACCATGGGCATCAGCATGAGCATAAGGACCGGGAGCCAAAGCAGGATAAGCGGCATGGAAATGTGGACCTGGTAAAGGTCCTGGCAACGGACCATGGGCTGGAGCTGGTGCCACATGATATGCAGCAGGATAGGCCAAAGGAAGAGGAGCTGGAGCAGGTGCTTTTGGTACTGGAGGTAATGGTGGTGCGGGAGCTGGTGCTGGGGCTACAGCCACTGGAGCATGAGCCTTATATGCCAAAGGTTCTTTGCGTACGACAGCATTGAAGCCATTGTGTGGATCAGCTGTATAATCTACCGTACGTTTGGTACCATCAGGATCAACCACTGAATAACTGCCTTTCACGACATCACCATGACGTGTCTCATGTTGACTCTTTAGATCACCCGTATAGCCATCCTGAATGTCATAACCAAAACTATATTTTGGTGCAGGATCATAGGGTTCGGGAGCGGCAGGTTTGGGGGCTGAAAAGAACATAATTTTGTAATATCGAGCTATGTTATGTAAATGATTAGCATAGACTGATTTTTAATTAAAAATATAATTTATTCAACAAATTGTCTCAGTAGGTAGGTTATTTGAAATGCTTACCGGGTGCTACATGTGCCACTGGACCTGGATATGGACCATAGGGTCCATAGTGCAAAGGACCTGGTCCCGGTCCATAATGAGCATATGGTCCGACAACACCACAATGGCCTAGAGCCAGTAATGTCGTTACAAAGAGTATCTGAAAGTAAGTAAAGGTTAAGTGAGTAAGCCATTGAAATATTGATTTCCGACAATGGAAAGTTTCGGGGTGAAATTCTAAGACGTTTTAACGTGGTCCATATGTCTGTCTTTTTTAATCACTGCACAGCCTTTAATACTAATCACCCGAAATTGTGGATACGCTGTATCGAATTCTGGATTTTGAACCTACTGCCCTTAGACAAAGGAACCAAAATCTGCAAACCTCAAAAGTATTTTAACTCTATCTGCATAGCACAAGGGCTGATGTGTGGTTTTCAAAACCAAATGGACATTTTGTGCCTGTGGTTTATTATTGGACCATTTTTTATATGGCATCCATAGAAACTAAGCCCTCAAATTTTACTTCTAAAATACGAATCAATTAATTTCGTAATTGGAACCAAAATGTGTTCTTGGCTGTGTAAGAAAATTAACCTAGAAAGTCTTCTGGTGATGGTTATGTTAGCTAACATAAGTTATTCTGACTTCTCTTATCATAGTTCTCCTTGTTATCATTCTCTTGATAACACTACTATAAAAATTGGAGTCCCTCTCTCTTATCATAGCTCTTCTGTTTATTGTTCTCTTGATAACACTGTTCTAGAAAGTTGAGACGTATAACATTCATTGTTCAGCAGATAAATCTCTTTAAAAAATTGTAATTGAATTCACTACTCTCTTTAAACAAAGTAAACACTCTTGCTCTAATAAGTTTCAGTTCTCCAGTTGGCTTAAATATGATATGCGCAAACTTGCAGTGTGTAGAATGACTTCATGATATTGTCATTCTTCAGGCAGTTGTTCTTTTATATGGACATTTTGATCTAATTAAAAGCATATTAAATCCGTATATGAAATAAAAGAAATCACTTTTATTCTTAAAATATTTTCGTGGGTCCTTGAGCTTACAGTAAACTGTTAAATTATATTTTGATAATCTATAACACACACATTCACACACCTTTAACATTAACATATCACAAGGATATGTTACAACTTTCTTGCCGATCGTTCTCACAAACTCGAGAAATGTCGAGAGTTTTATTTATAAATCGATTTGTATCCACAAATTAATGTCCTTAGATTCACTTATCCAAATCCAATCCGTGTCTTTAGTTGGGTAAAAAGTTTTGACTATAACTGAGGCTCTTGCCCTCATGGTTCTTAACTTTTATAGTGTGGCGTTTAGAAGTCGTCAGCGACATTGATACACAGGAACCCCCCATCTCGAAGAAAAAAAAAGAGACACATTTTCATGTTTTCATATGGCTGGCTCAGTGTGCCAGCCATTGATAGCTGGTTGGTTAACTGGATGGTTGTTTTGTCGATTCGATTTAACAGCAGGCATTTCTTGTGGTGGCGGTGTTGTTTGGGCTTAAATGTCGCCAGCTTCACATGCTTCATTCACAAAATGTTCGAAGCACGAAGCAACATCTCTGATCCAGTCAGCTTACGAAGGGGGGAATTACACGGAAGGTGGGGTTTGGTAGTACTATAGAGTGCTATTATGCTATTTTTCGGCTTTCCTTGGTGAACAATCGATTTACTGGAAAACTAGACATTTGGCCATTTGGTATGGAATGGTAAACAATGCGCTAATTTAAGTAACAAATCTTTAAGAAGAAATACATAGTTAAGGTAAATGGACAGTGGGAGATGATAGGATATAACAAAAAATTTTTATTTCTATAGAAAATTTTGTCACAATTTTATTTCTATAGAAAATTTTGTCAAAATTTTATTTCTATAGAAAATTTTGTCAAAATTTTATTTGTATAGAGAATTGTTTTCAAACTTTTATCTCTATAGAAAATTTTGTCAAAAAATTTTTTCCATAGCAAATTTTGTCAAAAATTCATGTCTATAGAAAATTTTGTCAAAATTTTATTCCTTTAGAAAATTTTGTCAAAATTCTATTTCTATAGACAATTTTGTCAAAATTTTATTTCTATAGAAAATTTTGTCAAAATTTTATTTCTATAGAAAATTTTGTCAAAATTTTATTTCTATAGAAAATTTTGTTAAAATTTTATTTCTATAGAAAATTTTGTCAAAATTTTATTTCTATAGAAAATTTTGTCAAAATTTTATTTCTATAGAAATTTTTGTCAAAACCTTATTTCTATAGAAAATTTTGTCAAAATTTTATTTCTATAGAAAATTTTGTCAAAATTTTATTTCTATAGCAAATTTTGTCAAAATTTTATTTCTATAGAAAATTTTGTCAAAAGTTTTATTTATATAGAAAATTTTGTCAAAATTTTATTTCTAGAGAAAAATTTGTAAAAATTTTATTCAACATTTTGTCAAAATTTTATTTCTTTAGAAAATTTTGTCAAAATTTTATTTCTATAGAAAAATTTTTAAAAATTTTATTTCTATAGAAAAATTTGTCAAAATTTTATTTCTATAGAAAATTTTGTCAGAATTTTTTTTATTGTTGTTTTTGATCTCAGCTTAAAGCCATGTATTGACTAAACTACAAGTGTAGCTTAACCACCAGAGGAAAAGTATGCTTGTCAAATTTATTTGGGCAAAGCCCTATAGACTGCAAGATGGTTGGATGTACAGCTGTTTCGGAATTACCACATTCCTCATCAGCATCCTCTACTTGCAGCAAAACTATCAACCAATTATCAGAATAAATTCGGGTAATTCACTCAACCCAAAGTGAACTGCACCTGAACCTTCCGAAAAAAGGTTTGATAGTCGGCTACTGCCTAAACAAATTTGCAAGCATATCTCTTTTCCTTTGCCAAACTCAAATCATCGATTTGAATGTAGTTGGCTGGGTTTGCTTTTGAGCGTGCGTCCTCTATCTTCTTTATTTTTGTTTGTTATTGTTGGCTTCTCTTCAATCTTTATTGTTGTTTTTGATCTCAGCTTAAAGCCATGCATTGACTAAACTACAAGTGTAGCTTAACCAACAGAGGAAAAGTATGCCTGCCAAATTTATTTGGGCAAAGCCCTATAGACTGCAAGATGGTTGGATGTACAGCTGTTTCGGAATTACCAAAAAAAATTTTTTTTTTCTATAAAAAATTTTCTCAACAATTTTTTTTCCATAGAAAATGTTGTCAAAATTCTATTTCTATAGAAAATTTTCTCAACATTTTATTTCTAAAGAAAATTTTGTCAAAATTTTATTTCTATCGAAAATTTTGTCAAAAAATTTTTTCCATAGAAAATTTTGTCAAAAATTCATTTCTATAGAAAATTTTGTCAAATTTTTATTTCTATAGAAAATTTTGTCAAAATTTTATTTTTATAGAAAATTTTGTAAAAATTTTATTTCTATAGAAAACTTTGTCAAAAATTTTTTTTTCCATAGAAAATTTTATCAAAAATTCATTTCTATAGAAAATTTTGTCAAATTTTTATTTCTATAGAAAATTTTGTCAAAATTTTATTTCTTTAGAAAATTTTTTCAAAATTTTATTTCTATAGAAAATTTTGTCAAAATTTTATTTCTATAGAAAATTTTGTCAAAATTTTATTTCTTTAGAAAATTTTTTCAAAATTTTATTTCTATAGAAAATTTTGTCAAAATTTTATTTCTATAGAAAATTTTGTTAACATTTTATTTTTATGGAAAATTTTCGAAAAATTTTATTTCTATAGAAATTTTTGTCAACATTCTATATCTATAGAAAATTTTCTCAAAATTTTATTTCTACAGAAAATTTTGTCAACATTTTATTTCTATAGAAAATTTTCTCAAAATTTTATTTGTATAGAAAATGTCCTCAAACTTTTATTTCTACAGTAATTTTTGTCAAAATTTTATTCCTATAGAAAATTTTGTCAACATTTTATTTCTAAAGAAAATATTGTAAAAATTTTATTTCTATGGAAAATTTTGTCAAAATCTTATTTCTATAGAAAGATTTGCCAACATTTTATTTTTATGGTAAATTTTCGAAAAATTCTTTTTCTATAGAAAATTTTGTCAAAATTTTATTTCTATAGAAAATTTTGTCAAAATTTTATTTCTATAGAAAATTTTGTTAACATTTGTCAAAATTTTATTTCTATAGAAAATTTTGTTAACATTTTATTTGTATGGAAAATTTTCGAAAAATTCTTTTTCTATAGAAAATTTTCTCAAAATTTTATTTCTAAAAAATTTTCCTCAACATTTTATTTCTATAGAAATTTTTGTCAACATTTTATATCTATAGAAAATTTTCTCAAAATTTTATTTCTATAGAAAATTTTGTTAACATTTTATTTCTATAGAAAATTTTCTCAAAATTTTATTTGTATAGAAAATGTTCTCAAACTTTTATTTCTATAGTAAATTTTGTCAAAACTTTATGTCTATAGAAAATTTTGTCAAAAATTTTTTTCCATAGAAAATTTTGTCAAAAATTCATTTCTATAGAAAATTTGGTCAAATTTATATTTCTATAGAAAATTTTGTCAAAATTTTATTTCTTTAGAAAATTTTATTCCTATAGAAAATTTTGTCAAAATTTTATTTCTATAGAAAATTTTGTCAAAATTTTATTTCTTTAGAAAATTTTATTCCTATAGAAAATTTTGTCAAAATTTTATTTCTATAGAAAATATTTTCAAAATTTTATTTCTATAGGGAATTTTGTCAATTTTTTTTTATAGAAAATATTGTCAACATTTTATTTCTATAGAAAATTTTGTTAAAATTTTATTTCTATACAAAATTTTGTGAACATTTTATTTCTAAAGAAAATATTGTACAAATTTTATTTCTATGGAAAATTTTTTCAAAATCTTATTTCTATAGAAAGATTTGCCAACATTTTAGTTTTATGGTAAATTTTTGAAAAGTTCTTTTTCTATAGAAAATTTTCTCAAAATTTTATTTCTAAAAAATTTTCCTCAACATTTTATTTCTTTAGAAAATTTTGTCAAAATTTTATTTCTATAGAAAATTTTGTCAAAATTTTATTTCTATACAATATTTTGTCAAAATTTTATTTCTTTAGAAAATTTTGTCAAAATTTAATTTCTTTAGAAAATTTTGTCAAAATTTTATTTCTATAGAAAATTTTCTCAAAATTTTATATCTATAGAAAATTTTCTCAAAATTTTATTTCTTTAGAAAATTTTCTCAAAATTTTATTTCCATAGAAAATTTTCTCAAAATTTTATTTCTATAGAAACTTTTGTCAAAATTTTATTTCTATAGAAAAATTTGTCAAAATTTTATTTCTATAGAAAATTTTGTCAACTTTTTGTTTCTATAGAAAATTTTGTCAAAATGTTATTTCTATAGAAAACGTTGGCATTATTTTATTTCTATAGAAAAAGTTTTCAATTTTTTTTTTCTATACCCCACTGTGCTACCCCATATGGTGTAGTGATCACTAAAAAAATGAAAATAATCGCCAATTTAATACAGCATTGGCTAGAAGACAAAAAACTATACTCAGATTGGCCATAGTCTTTATGTATACTTTAGGGATTTTCTTAAAAGACCACTCGGTAAACCACAAACCACCTACAAATAATAAAAAAAAATTCAAAGACATGGAAAATACAAACCGCTTTAAATAGCAAAAGGTTACATAGTTTTCCGCATATAAATGAAATGCTAAATAAGGGCTCACAACTCGTTTTTCCCCAATCTTTGTATTAATTTTTTTGTGTGGACATTGTAAAAAATAATAGGCCGATTATACAATTGTCTCTGTAAAGGCAAAAAATGTCGGCCTTTGGGTTATTGGGCAAAGAAAAGCGAACAACCAAAAATAAAATTCGATTGAGGTGAAAAAATATGTGTCAATTTAAGCAATTTCTGTTGGGGAAATATAATAATCGCGGAGATACCAAACTAACCAAACACCATCTAATTCCTAAACATCGTGGTATAACAACAAAAAACATTTAGAAAAAAAATTACTTTCGATTGTCTTGTAATTGTCATTGATTTACATCGTAGTGTAACCTTTTTTCTTGTATATATGTCTTCATTGTCTTTAGAGGCAAAAAAACGTAAAGATCGATATGGGATATTGGTGATGTCTGAGGATACATATTAGCATTCATTCATTCCGCCACCATTATTGGAAGCATCATTAAAACGTTGTCAAACAGATCTTGAGATTAGTATTTTTTTCATCACAGATTCTAATGGCATAGAGATACATGTCAACTTCATATTGACGGCATATAAATTAAATTATAATATTTGTTTTTTTTTTTTTTTGTTAAGAATAAAATAAATACACTTTTAATTCTATTCTAAGGACTGTCTAGGAAATATTGATTTTGGGAAAATTAATATTTCAAATACTTTAATGGCAGATTGATCACCATGTCTCCCTGGTACTCTTTTTGCTACGGTCCCTTATCATAGGAGCAGACCTTTACTTCAGGCTCACTTCGATTATTTAGCTCAACAACAAGGCACTAAATTTATATAACTGAAACCTCTGCAGGAAACCTTGAAACACTGAAAAATACTGAGAAATAAACCAAACCTGGTTTTGAGAGGTATCTGTATCACCGTTACCATAGTTGGTTGAATTCTACCAAAAATGGTAGAATTTTACTATTTGATAGATTCGTAGAATTCTCGATGTTTTAGTAGATTTTGCAAAATATTTCTTTCCAACTAAGAGGTAATTCTTATAATAGAAATTTTCCGCAGATAACAAATTTTATATAGAAATGAAATTTTGATAATTTTTTTTATTTAAATAATATTTTATTTGTTGTTTTGATCTCAGCTTTAAAACCATTGCGTTGACTAAACTAAAAGAGGAGCTTAACCAACAGAGGAAAAGAATGTTTGTCAAATTTATTTGGACAAAGCCTTATAGGATGCAAGATGGTTGGATGGACGCACGTTTCGGAGTTACCACATTCCTCATCAGCAAACCTATCAACCAATAATCAGAATAAATTCGTGTAGTTCACTAAACCCAAAGTGAACCATACTCGAAACTTCCGAAAAAAAGGTTTATGATAGTTGGCATTTGCCTAAATAAATCTTTGTCAAAATTTTCTATAGAAAAAATTAAAAAAAAAAAAATTTCAAAAAATTTGAAAAAAATTTACTATAAAAATAAAATTTTGAAAAAATTGTCTATAGAAATAAAAATTTGAGAAAATTTTCAATAGAAATAAAATTTTTTGAAAATTTTCTATAGAAGAAACATTTTAACATTACATTTTTTATACAAATAAAAAAATTTAGAAAATTTACAATAGAAATAAAAAACTTGAGAAAATTTACTAAAGAAATCAATTTTTGAGAAAATTTTGAGAAAAAAATTATGACATAATTTTCTATAGAAATGAGATTTTGAGAAAATTTTCTTTAGAAATAAAATTTTGAGAAAAAAATTTTGACATAATTTTCTATAGAAATGAGATTTTGAGAAAATTTTCTATGTAAATAAAATATAGACAAAATTCTCCATAGAAATAAAATTATGAGAAAATTCTCCATAGAAATAAAATTATGAGAAAATTTTTTAAAGAAATAAATTTTTGACAAATAGTTGTGTATATATGAAATTTTGACAAATTTATCTATATAAATTAAATTTTGACAAAATTTTCTATAAAAATAACATTATGAGATAATTTACTATAGAAATAAAATTTTGAGATTTACTATAGAAGTAAGAAATTGAGAAAATTTTCTAAACAAATAAAATGTTGAAAAAAATTGTAGAGATAAAATTTTGTCAAAATTTTATATAGAAATAAAATTTTGAATGTTACTATAGATGTAAAAAATTGAGAAAATTTTCTAAACAAATAAAATGTTGAAAAAAATTGTAGAGATAAAATTTTGTCAAAATTTTATATAGAAATAAAATTTTGAATGTTACTATAGATGTAAAAAATTGAGAAAATTTACTAGAGAAATAGAAAATAAAATTTTGATAAAAATTTCGATAGACATAAAATTTTCTATAGAAATAAAATTTTGTTAAAATTTTCTATACAAATAAAATTTTGAAAAATTTTTGTATAGTGATAATATTTTGAGAAAATTTACTATAGAAATAAAATTTTGATAAAAATTTCTATAGAAATAAAATTTTAGCAAAATTTTTTTTTAGAAATAAAACTTAAAAAAAATGTACAAGAGAAATAACATTTTGAGAAAAATTTTGATACAAATAAAATTTTAAGAAAATTTTTTATGGAGATAAATAAAATTTTAAGAAAATTTTTTATGGAGATAAATAAAATTTTGAGAAAATTTTCTATAGAAATAAAATGATGAGAAAAATTTTCTATAAAAATAAAATTTTGAGAAAATTTTATATAGAAATTAAATTAGAATTAATATAGAAATTAAATTTTGAGAAATTTTTCTACAGATATAAAAAAGATTTTTTGGTAGTTTAACATCCCACCCAGCAAAAAAACTGGAAGTTCTTCCAAAGACACAACTTTAAAAGCACTTCC
This sequence comes from Haematobia irritans, assembly GCF_050003625.1. NCBI lineage: Eukaryota > Metazoa > Arthropoda > Insecta > Diptera > Muscidae > Haematobia > Haematobia irritans. The sequence continues at coordinate 25,131,742 of NC_134397.1, forward strand.
AGAAGATGCACTCCCAATGATGTTCTTTATTTTTACTACCCAGGAAGTTCTTTTAATTCAATTTTTTATAACTTGGCTTTTCCATACTATTAATGGGTAATTTTAACTTTTTTTGTTTCAAATAGGTTACAGAGTAAGAATTCATAAAATGTTACAAATCATTTAAATTTTGTCGAACAAATGCTAAATCCAATCTGAAAAAATTTTGAATTTTTGAAAATATTTGGGCAGCAAAAAAAGCGTCGCCTAAAATGTAATGAAAATGTTCTTTTGGGATCCGGAAGTGGTGCAAAATTGATGCAGAAGCGATGAATTTAACATGGGCTTGTCATAGGACGGAAGTCCTCCATTTCAACAGCCGTTGCACTGAATTTGCATCACTTATTCAGGTGTGATCCGAATTCAATGTTTTGGATGTAAATTAAAAAGTTCTGTGATATTTTGTCAAATAAATAATTTTTATAATTTTTTATAATTTTTAATGGATACTAACGCTTGTCTGAAATGTTTGACTTCAAATATTTTTAAAAATGCACAATTTTTTCAGAAAGGATTTAGAATTTTTTTCAACAAAATTTAAATGATTTGTACCATTTTATGAATTCTTACTCTGTTTTTAACCTATTTGAAACAACAAATATTAAAATTACCCATTAAAAGTATGAAAAAAGTACGTATTAAAAAATTGAATGAAAAGAACTTCCTGGGTAGTTAAAATAAAGGACATCATTGGGAGTGCATCGTCTGGAAGTGCTTTTAAAGTCGTGAATTTGTAAGAACTTCCAAATTTTTTTGCTGGGATGTTAGACTTTTCAACATGCGTCATACGACAAGATTGCTGTCCCTTCTTCACTTTTAATTCTATGAATACGAGCATCTTTCTTAAATCTGCATCGACCTTTTAGCCTAACATAGGATTCTACTGGATAGAGTTTTGGACCAGCAATTCTTCTTTGCATTGTACTTGAATGCGAGATGCTATTTTATTCTTTAGATTCTCTACCTGGACAGTCCTTATATGTCTGTCCGTCCGTCCGGACCATCTGCATTAGATCATTGGCAGATAGTCGCATACTTATATTGAAGTCAATTCAATTCCTCCTTTTTAACATATTTTATGCTTTTATTGCTAATGTTTCAACGATGATGTTTGTGGCTCATGGAAAAGCATGTCATTATGCTTGTTGACCTTTTCCAAAGAAGCAAACAACTCTTCACAGATTCCATAGCATATACAATGTGGAAAAAAAGGCTTATGGATCTCAGACGAGATCGAGAACGAATGAAGCTAAATGCTGGTTGACTAGCTGGATGGGTATGTCGTTGAGGAGGTTGCTTGTTGGTGGCAAAGTACTTGACTTGTAATTCGGTGTAGCTGGGCCACACTCATCTCAAACCTAGACTACAATTTGGAGTGTAGACCAAAAGTCAATATCTCGTGTCGCATGTCTCAAGTGTTTCTTTTTATTAAAGGCTTTTGTTGGAGTATTCGCATATTGAATCCATTGCATTTCGCGTTTTCCATGATCATCGAAGATATGCGTTTTGTATTGCTTTGCGATTGCAAATCTGTTCGTATTTTGAGTGTTGTAGGATTTAAATTCTATGGACCATAGATGGGACACAATATATATCCCAACGTTAACCTTTTCGCTGGAGTTAATGTAATTTTAGCTAGGAACACTCAGCTTCGGTCCTCTTTTATTTATTTTACAATCTAATAACAAAAACAAAACGAACATCAATAGGGTATTGTTAGTAGTTGAATGTTTTAAAGTGTCTCATGTTCAGTTTTACATTTTTTTCTTTTATTTAGAGCTTGCTGTTTAGATCACAGGTGCCTTTTTTTGAAAATTTGCAATTTAAATAAAATATGTGTATATATATTTTGGAAACTAGAGTATAAATGATTTGAGGGCAAATGTGTGAAATAATCCAATTAAAGACATTTTCCAACTATATAACATATACTGTTTTTCATTCTTTGACATTTGACTACGAACTATCTATTGAACCATATTAAATCTTTGTTTACTTGCTTGTTTCTACCAAACCAATATTCCTTGAAAGAGAAGTAACAAAATGATAAGTTCATCTGAGTGCCCAGTTATTTTAAATGTCCACAAGATTATTCCTATACCGAAAATATATCTATAGAAAATTTGACAAAATTTAGAAAATTTTGCCAAAATTTTAATTCTATAGAAGTTTTGTAAAAATATTATTTTTATAGACAATTTTGTCAAAATATTATTTTTATAGACAATTTTGTCAAAATATTATCTCTATATAAAATTTTGACAACATTTTATGTCTGTAGAAAATTTTGACAAAATTTTATTTCTATAGAAAATTTTTCAAAATATTATTTCTATAGAACATTTTGTCAAAATTTTATTTCTATAGAAAATTTTGTCAAAATTTTATTTCTATAGAAAGTTTTGTAAAAATTTTATTTCTATAGAAAATTTTGTCAAAATTCTATTTCAATAGAACATTTTGTCAAAATTCTATTTCAATAGAACATTTTGTCAAAATTTGATTTCTATAGAAAATTTTGTCAAAATAGAAAATTTTCTATAGAAAATTTTGTCAAAATTTTATTTCTATAGAAAATTTTTCCAAAAACTTCATTTCTATAGAAAATTTTGTTAAATTTTTATTTCTGTAGAAAATTTTGCATAACTTTATTTCTATGGGAAATTTTGTCAAAATTTTATTTCTATAGAAAATTTTGTCAAAATTTGATTTCTTTGAGAAAATTTGTCAAAATTTTATTTCTATAGAAAATTTTGTCAAAATTTTATTTCTATAGATAGTTTTGTAAAAATTTTATTTCTCTATAAAATTTTGTCAAAATTTTATTTCTCTAGAAAATTTTATCAAAATATTATTTCTATAAAAAATTTTGTCAAAATTTTATTTCTATAGAACGATTTGACAAAATTTTATTTCTATAGAACGATTTGACAAAATTTAATTTCTATAGGAAATTTTTTCAATAGTTTATTTCTTTAGAAAATTTTATTTTTTTACATAATTTTGTCAAAATTTTATTTCTACAGAACATTTTGTCAAAATTTTATTTCTATAGAAAATTTTGCCAAAACTTTTTTCTATGGGAAATTTTGTAAAAATTTTATTTCTGTAGAAAATTTTGTCAAATTTTATTTCTATAGAAAATTTTGTAAAAATTTTATTTCTATAGAAAATTTTCTCAAAATTGTATTTCTATAGAAATTTTTGACAAAATTTTATTTCTATAGAAAATTTTGACAATTATTTTTCCTAGAAAATTTTCTCAAAATTGTATTTCTATAGAAAATTTTGCCAAAACTTTATTTTGTAAAAATTGTATTTCTATAGAAAATTTTGTCAAAATTCTATTTCAATAGAACATTTTGTCAAAATTTTATTTCCATAGAAAATTTTGCCAAAAACTTTATTTCTATAGAAAATTTTTTTAAAATTTTATTTCTGTAGAAAATTTTGCATAACTTTATTTCTATAGGAAATTTTGTCAAAATTTTATTTCTATGGGAAATTTTGTCAAAATTTTATTTCTATAGAAAATTTTGTCAAAATTTTATTTCTATAGAAAGTTTTGTAAAAATTTTATTTCTTGAGAAAATTTTGTCAAAATTTTATTTCTCTAGATAATTTTGTCAAAATTTTATTTCTATAAAAAATTTTGTCAAAATTTTATTTCTATAGAACGGTTTGACAAAATTTTACTTGTATAGAACGATTTGACAAAATGTTATTTCTATAGGAAAATTTTTCAATAGTTTATTTCTTTAGAAAATTTTATTTTTTTACAAAATTTCGTCAAAATTTTATTTCTACAGAAAATTTTCTCAAAATTTTAGTTCTATAGAAAACTGTGCCAAAACTTTATTTCTATAGAAAATTTTGTCAAAATTTTATTTCTATGCGAAATTTTGTCAAGCTATAGAAAATTGTGTAAACATTTTATTTCTATAGAAAGTTTTGTAAAAATTGTATTTCTATAGAAAGTTTTGTCAAAATTCTATTTCAATAGAACATTTTGTCAAAATTTTATTTCTATAGACAATTTTGCTAAAATCTTTATTTCTATAGAAAATTTTGTTAAAATTTTATTTCTGTAGAAAATTTTGCATAACTTTATTTCTATAGGAAATTTTGTCAAAATTTGATTTCTATGGGAAATTTTGTCAAAATTTTATTTCTATAGAAAATTTTGTCAAAATTTTATTTCTATAGAAAATTTTGTAAAAATTTTATTTCTCTAGAAAGTTTTGTCAAAATTTTATTTCTTTAGATAATTTTGTCAAAATTTTATTTCTATAAAAAATTTTGTCAAAATTTTAGTTCTATAGAACGATTCGACAAAATTTTATTTGTATAGAACGATTTGACAAAATGTTATTTCTATAGGAAATTTTTTCAATAGTTTATTTCTTTAGAAAATTTTATTTTTTTACAAAATTGTGTCAAAATTTTATTTCTACAGAAAATTTTCTCAAAATTTTAGTTCTATAGAAAACTTTGCCAAAACTTTATTTCTATAGAAAATTTTGTGAAAATTTTATTTCTATAGAAAATTTTGTCAAAATTTTATTTCTATGCGAAATTTTGTCAAGCTTTTATTTCTATAGAACGATTTGACAAAATTTTATTTCTATAGGAAATTTTGTCAATATTTTATTTCTTTAGAAAATTTCTTTACAAAATTTTGTCAAAATTTTATTCTATTTTGTCAAAATTTTATTTCTATAGAAAATTGTGCCAAAACTTTATTTCTATGGGAAATTTTGTCAACATATTATTTCTATAGAAAATTTTGACAAAATTTTATTTCTATAGAAAATTTTGTCAAAATTGTATTGATCATTTACGATTTGAAATTTACTTGAATAAAAATGTTGCATGTTCCCTATCCAATAATAACATTTTGCTATTGAAACATGTTTGAGTTTATTCCATTCCTTCAGTGGGTACGTACACATGATAGCTTTGAAATGAATTAAGACTATTTGCTGTAAATTTCAGATTAATAAAAAATTCACAGCAAAAAAATTTGGAAGTTCTTCCAAAGGCACAACTTTAAAAGCACTTCCAGAAGATACACTTCCAATGATGTTCTTTATTTTAACTACCCAGGAAGTTCTTTTAATTCATTTTTTTATAACTTGGTTTTTTCATACTTTTAATGGATAATTTTAACTTTTTTTGTTACAAATAGGTTAAAAACAGAGTAAGAATTCATAAAATGGTACAAATTATTTAAATTTTGTGGAAAAAATGCTAAATCCAATCTGAAAAAATTGTGAATTTTTGAAAATGTTTCAGGTCAAACGTTTCCGACGAGCGTTAGAATCCATTAAAAATTATAAAAAATATACAAATTATTTATTTGACAAAATATCACAGAATTTTTTTAATTTACATCCAAAACATTGAATTCGGATCACACACGCAGAGAAGAAACATGATTGCCACAATCATATTCGAAGAGCAAAATAATATGATAGCAGCTATTTTTGCGGCGACCATGTAACATTTTAACCTGCAACCATGTTGGCTCAGTGAACATGGTTCTAAGAAAAATACAATTGTCCTCATCTAAAATGTTATTATATTGATAAAAATAATTTTGTTTCCATTAAAAGACAATGGTCACGATCTAAAATGTTATGTTATTCGTCAAAAATGTTTTTCTTCTAGTTAAAAGAACATGGTCACAACCTAAAATATTTTGATTTTTATGAAAAAACTTTTTTCGTCGTCGAAAAAAGGACGCCACTTGAGAAAAGAAAACACAAAATCAACTTTATTTATTTGTTTTTATTTATTTATAAACTAATTCATTGTTTATTTGTATTTATAATGTTGTGCAAGCAAACTTCACATATTTTTACACACTCTAGTTTGGTTCAATTTCAACAATAAGAAATCATTCCATATTTACTTCGTGCCCATCAAATGTACAAACACAGACATCATAAAACTGCAAATAAAAATAAATTATACCATATGTCAAAATGCAGAACAAAAACCAGGTACATTTGTTTCAATTACACTTTCCTTTTTTGTATTCACATAAAACCACGTGCCATTTCTGAATAAATAAATTAACACAAAACACAATAATTCCGTATTCTCCGTCCATTCCAAGAAACAATCAACACACGACTGACGCGCAAAATGAAAATCGTGTGTACCTGCTCAATGTTTTTATAAAATTCTTGTCGCTGCAAAAAAATTAAAAAATTAAATGGTCACGAAAACAATGTACATGGTCTTTATGGCCATGTAATGCTTGTAGACATATCTATATGTAAACTATAAAAATACTTTTTTCTTTGCAAAAAAGTAAAAAAAATTGAATGGTCAGGTACATGATTTTCCTGACCATATAATGGTCTCAAATTCTATCATTTAAATAATAGAACATGTTTGCGGCATTTGAGAACCATTTAAATGCTTATTGCCAACATATATTTTTCTCCGCTCGAAAATTATTTTTACAAAGACAAAATACATGGTTTTCGCGACAATTAAATACTCTAAATAAGCATTAAATGGATGCGGCAACCATGTCCAAACATGTTTTTTCTGTGCGTGCACCCAAAGAAGTGATGCAAATTCAGTGCAACGGCTGTTGAAATGGAGAACTTCCGTCCTATGACAAGCCCATGTTAAATTTATCGCTTCTGTGTCAATTTTGCACCACTTCCGGATCCAAAAAGAACATTTTCATTACTTTTTTGGCGACGCTTTTTTTGCTGGGAAAGTAATGCACCTAATGCGTCATTGTGGTCATAAGCAAGTTTATTTATCAGCGTGTTTCGTGTTAGAGACAACTCACTGAAAAATTATAGTTTTCACTTACTCTTAACATAATAATGCGGACTTTAAAATTCGTTTGTCTTTAAGTATATTCATAAATTATATGATCGTGATCTATTTGAGTACAATATGTCGTACATACAGATATCATGATCTAGTCTTTAATTCATTATTTTTTATATACGCTGTTTAGTTTGTATGCAAAATGTGGCATAACATTATATTGTTCTTGTTAGTACATCTCCCTCTCCCTGTATGATCAGGCACGACGACATATGAGGACAATAGTTATTCCACAAAACAATATTAATTCCGGAACATTAATACATAAACTATTACAATGTGTATTTGAGACGGATATAAATTTCCATCATGAAATAAAAAAAAACGCTAAATACATTTAATGGCTTTGATTGAGAATAAAATAATTCTCTGTCATACTTAGTTGTTGAAGACCGATATCAATAATTGAAGATTGACTTCGGCAATAGACTTGAGTAAGAAGGATTAGAAGAATTCGTTCTGAACCAAAGCAATGGTAAAAACAGACAAGTTATAGAAAATTAAAATCAGGATTCATAGTGGTTTTACAAGCAGGGTTGCCACAGTTTGTAGAGTTCATCCAAAAATGGTAGATTTTTTACTGTTTGGTAGAATTGATTATGTTTTGGTAGATATTGCAAAATATTCGTATCCAGATACTCCACAAATTTTCTATGGAAATAAAATTTTGAAAAAATTTTCTATAGAAATAAAATTTTGACGAAATTTTCTATAGAAATAAAATTTTGACAAAAATTTCTAAATTTTGTCAATTTTTTTTTGGCAAAATTTTCTATAGAAATAAAATTTTGACAAAATTTTCTGTTGAAATAAAATTTTGACAAAAATTTCTATAGAAATAAATATTTGACAAAATTTTCAACAGTATTAAAATTTAGACAAAATTTTCTATAAAAATAAAATTTTGACAAAATTTTCTATAAAAATAAAATCTTAACAACATTTTCTATAAAAATAAAATCTCTCCAGTTTGGTATTCATTTTTCCATACACTGAAGTGTTTTTGTTTTTTTCTTCTGAGAAATGCAATTTTAGACAAACGAAATTGTCTTCTCAAATTTATCTCTATTGTGGGGAATCAATACAAAAATCCTTAAAAAAATATGAACATTTTTTCGATCCTCTTGATATTCAAATCACATCAATTTTGCTTAAAATGTCGTGATCGTGTAAAGTTGTAATCAATACCTAAAGGTAAATATTCGAGGATCTAAAGCAACACGGAATACTCAAATTTTGAAGAAGAATTTTTCAAGGTGATATTTTTAAACGATTTTTATACACCCAGAGAAGGAATATGATCACCTCAAACATGTTTTAAGAGCAAAATGTTATTTTTGGGTGGTGACCATGTAACATGGTTTTCGCAACCATGTTATTTTCTCGGAAATCATGTATCTGATTTCGGCAAGCAGGTTATATTTGACGAAAAAATAACATTTTAGTGACAAACATGTTACATGGTCACCATACAAAAATAACATTTTGCTCTTGAAACATGTTTGAGGTGATCATATTCCTTCTCTGCGTGTATAATCTCAGAATCATCACCTCCTTTACAAGCTGGTCTTACCTTTTTTGATGTTTTTATAACTAAACCAAACTAAAATGTATGTATTAATTTATTAGAGATTAATTTATTTAAATATATTTGTATATTTTCTTTTATGTCTTTGGTCAAAAAATGTCTGTCTAAATCTAAAAGCATATAGTACAACCTAAAGCTGTAAAAGATCCTATTTAAAAACTAAAATAAACAACTAAAAATAAGCACTGCCATCGTTACGATTATGGGGACCATTTGATGATGTTGATTTTGAGAGAGTGTCAGTAGATGAGGAATGTTTCTCCATAAAACTAAAAGTATACCAACGTTCATTTCTACCGAAATTTTCCCCATCAGTTAACGAGGTGGGAAGTGTCCTACAAAGGATAAAGAAAAAAAATTTTTTTGATATTAGCTTGGAAATTGGGGATCCCATAATACCTATTCAAAGTTTCCGGCAACAGCAGACATAAACCAGCGCCCACCAATGAAATCAGACCCAATATAATTTCCGGCAATGGTGGAAATAATTGTCGGGTATGTAGAATATAGGAACTAAAGAATGTAAAGGCATAACCCATGACATGTACAGCGGCTACTCCTTGTCCTCGCACACATGTAGGTATCAATTCTGTGGCATATTGAGCCCCAGAGTTGTAGGCCACCGTTACACCAAATCTACCAATAACCGATAAAGTTACAACCAAAGTGACACCTTTAAAAATAAAGAAATACAATTTGAAGTAAATAATTTTCGATTATATTTATTCCACTGAAGGCTTGAGCCTTTGCAGAGGTCCAACATTTTTGTCTAGGACTTTTACAAAATTTTTAATTTTTCATAAAAATGCAAAATTTTAAAACATACGCATAATCTTTAATTACTTTAAATATATATTTTCACCATTTCAAATCCGTTGCTTGAGCTCTTGCAGAAGTTCAAAATTTTTTCTAGAACATTTGTTTTTTTTTTTAATTTTAAATAAGTTTTGAAAGCGATGCATTTTCACATATTGACCAATTTGTGAATTTTTCAAAAATGGTGAATTTTAAAAATAAAAAAATTGAAAAAAATGGCATCCTTATGTGCATATACGTATAATTTTCAATTATTCTACACACTTGCATCTTTCCAAATCCGTGGCTTCAGTTCTGGTTGAAGTGCAAATTTTTATTTACTTTCACCACTTCGAAGTCGTGACTTGAGCTTTTTGCAGAAGTCCAAAATTTTTTCTAGAACATTTAAAAATTTTTTAAATTTTAAATAAGTTTCGAAAACGATGGATTTTCACATATTGATCAATTTGTGAAAATTTTGAATTTTTTCCAAAAATGGTAAGTTTTGAAAATAAAAAAATTAAAAAATGGCATCCGTGGCTTCAGTTTTTATAGAAGTGCCCTTTTTTAGAAAATTTTAAAAATTTTAATTTTTCCTTGGCCAATTTTTGGAAATGGTCGATTTTCAAAAACTAATAAATTTGGAAAAATTGTGAATTTTCACAACAAACTGCCAATCTAAAAAATTTTCATTTGGTAAAAAAACATTGGCGCTCTTATATTTTTTTTTCAAATCAATGACTTTAGCTCTTGTAGAGTCCAATAGCAAGCAAATTGTAAGCAAATTTGTCACAGTTGTAGAGTTCTACCAAAAAATTTGAAAAAAAATTAACAATTAACAAAAAATTTAACATTTTCTATAGAAATAAAATTTTGACAAAATTTTCCTAGAAATTAAATTTTAGCAAAATTTTCCACAAACATAAAATTTTGACAAAATTTTCCATAGAAATAATATTGTGACAAATTTTTCTGTAGAAATAAAATTTTGACAAAATTGTCCATAGAAATAAACTTTTTACAAAATTTTCTATAGGAATAAAATTTTGACAAAATTGTCCATAGAAATAAAATTTTTACATAATTTTCTATAGAAATAAAATGTTAACAGAATTTTCTATAGAAATAACATTTTGACAAAATTTTCTATAGAAATTAAATTTTGAAAAAAATTCCTATAGAAATAAAATTTTGACAAAGTTTTCTATAGAAATTAAATTTTGAAAAAAAAATTATATAAAAATTATATTTTAGCAAAATTTTCCATAAAAATAAAATTTGGACAAAATTTTCTCAGAAAAAAAATTTTAGCAAAATTTTCCACAAAAATAAAATTTTGACAAAATTTTCCATAGAAATAAAATGTTAGCAAAATTTTCCACAAAAATAAAATTTTGGCAAAATTTTCCATAGAAATAATATTGTGATAAATTTTTCTGTAGAAATAAAATTTTGACAACATTTTCCATCAAAATAATATTGTGACAAATTTTTCTGTACAAATAAAATTTTGACAAAATTTTTCTATAAATATAAAAATTTTCTATAGAAATAAAATTTTGACAAAATTTTCTATAGAAATAAAATTTTGACAAAATTTTCTATAGAAATAAAATTTTGACATAATTTTCTATAAAAAAAAAAATTTGACAAAATTTTCTATAGAAATAAAATGTTGACAAAATTTTCTATAGAAATAAAATTTTGACATAATTTTCTATAAAAATTTTATTTTAGCAACATTTTCCATAAAAATAAAATTTTAACAAAATTTTCTCAGAAATAAAATTTTGACAAAATTTTCTATAGAAATAAAATTTTGACAAAATTTTCTATAGATATAAAATTTTGACAAAATTTTCCATAGAAATAATATTGTGACAAATTTTTCTGTACAAATAAAATTTTGACAAAGTTTTTATAGAAATAAAATGTTGACAAAATTTTCTATAGAAATAAAATTGTGACAAAGTTTTCTATAGAAATAAAATTTTGACATAATTTTCTTAGAAATAAAATTTAGACAAAATTTTCTATAGAAATAATATTGTGACAAATTTTTCTATAGAAATAAAATTTTGACATAATTTTCTATATAAATTATATTTAAGCAAAATTTTCCATAAAAATAAAATTTGGACAAAATTTTCTCAGAAATAAAATTTTAGCAAAATTTTCCATAAAAATAAAATTTGGACAAAATTTTCTCAGAAATAAAATTTTAGCAAAATTTTTCTGTAGAAATAAAATTTTGACAACATTTTCCATCGAAATAATATTGTGACAAATTTTTCTGTACAAATAAAATTTTGACAAAATTTTTCTATAAAAATTTTCTATAGAAATAAAATTTTGACAAAATTTTCTATAGAAATAAAATTTTGACAAAATTTTCTATAGAAATAAAATGTTGACAAAATTTTCTATAGAAATAAAATTTTGACATAATTTTCTATAAAAATTTTATTTTAGCAACATTTTCCATAAAAATAAAATTTTAACAAAATTTTCTCAGAAATAAAATTTTGACAAAATTTTCTATAGAAATACAATTTTGACATAATTTTCTATAGAAATAAAATTTTGACATAATTTTCTATAAAAATAAAACTTTAGCAAAATTTTCTATAGAAATAAAATTTTGACAAAATTTTCTATAGAAATAAAATTTTGACAAAGTTTTCTATAGAAATAAAATGTTGACATAATTTTCTATAGAAATAAAATTTTGACAAAATTTTCTATAGAAATAAAATTTTGACAAATTTTTCTATAGAAATAAAATTTTGACATAATTTTCTATATAAATTATACTTAAGCAAAATTTTCCATAAAGATAAAATTTTGACAAAATTTTCTATAGAAATAATATTGTGACAAATTTTTCTGTAGAAATAAAATTTTGACAAAATTTTCTATAGAATAAAATTTGACAAAATTTTCTATAGAAATAATACTGTGAAATTTTTTTTTGTAGAAATAAAATTTTGACAAAGTTTTCTTTAGAAATAAAATTTTGGCATAATTTTCTATAAAAATTATATTTTAGCAAAATTATATTTTTGCAAAAGAAATAAAATTTTAGCAAAATTTTCCATAGAAATAGTATTGTGACATTTTTTTCTGTAGAAATAAAATTTTGTCAACATTTTCCATAGAAATAATATTGTGACAAATTTTTCTGTACAAATAACATTTTGACAAAATTTTTATAGAAATAAAATGTTGACAAAATTTTCTATAGAAATAAAATTTTGACAAAGTTTTCTATAGAAATAAAATGTTGACATAATTTTCTATAGAAATAAAATTTTGACAAAATTTTCTATAGAAACAATATGGTGACAAATTTTTCTATAGAAATAAAATTTTGACATAATTTTCTATATAAATTATATTTAAGCAAAATTTTCCATAAAGATAAAATTTTGACAAAATTTCTATAGAAATAATATTGTGACAAATTTTTCTGTAGAAATAAAATTTTGACACAATTTTCTATAGAAATAAAATTTTGACAAAATTTAGAAAATAGTAAATTTTTCTTAAAAATTATCGATTTTCAAAAAATTTATGAATTTGGGAAAATTGTGAATTTTTAGCAGAAGTCGAAAGCTTGTTCGATTTTCTTGAAATCATTTACAAAGTGGGATGAAAATAAATCACCATTTTACTTATAATTAATCTATACAATTATCTTTCATACTTTAAGATTACTTATTTATTTTTTTACTTTATTAATTAATTTTATTCTTAATTTTTATTTTTTAATTTTTCTTATACACTTACTTTGACCGATTGAACCTTCCGCTTTGCAAAAGAGTAAAGCTCCTGTTGTGGATATGAATATGCCACTCAGTAGCAAAGACATTGATGCCATGGCTTTGCGACCGATACGATCTTGCAGAGCAATTAGAAGCAAACAGGCTGGCAAGATAGTTGTGGCACTCAATGAAAACATGACAAATGGGGAAATGCCAAGACCTTGCACATTTCGTGAGACCGCATCATAGCACAATGTGATCACCATTCTAAATAGGGAGTGGAAAGGGGATGGTGGGGCATTAGTATCTGTTTACAAACGATGGAAGATCAACATCGACATAATTGCACATTAATAACAGCTCATTAACAAAATTCAACCAAAAAAACAAAAATCATTTTTGCCCAAAATCCTCATATGCGGACATTTACTTACGATTTGAAAAATAATATCAAAGTATTACGCCTCAGACGTGGTGATGCAAATAATCCCAATAGATTTGGTTTAGCTTGGGTACTTGAGGTGTCTTTTTGATGGTGTAATTCCTGCCTATGGCTGCGCTTGCACTCCTCAATGAATTCATGGTAGATTTGTTCATCCACAACTTTGCCATTTATTTTGGCCACACGTTTCAAACAGTTCACGGCTTTATCGTATTTTTGTTTCGATATTAACCATTGAGCGCTTTCAGGTACAATGAAATAGAATAATGGTACCATGACAAAGGGTATAGAGGTTGCTAGCAAGAAACCTCGCCATGATTGCATCCAAACAGCTATCCAGGGTGCGGCCATGGAACCAAGACAATAGAAAAATCCAATACAGATACTTAGACCAATGGTGCGTAGTGAGGGACGTAGATATTCCATAACTGCAAGAGAGGAAGATAATTTCAATTAATTCCGTGAGCAAATAAATTATCCTTTACACATTAATTTTTAAAGTTGTCATCCTGTGTCATATAGAAAAACTCCATTAGATTTGTGTTTTAATATTAAGCAAATGTTAAATTTGTGTTAATCTAAAAATAATTATTTCTTAATTTTATCAGAGCACAGAAAAAATTTCAAGAACATTTTTTCCAATAAAAGTCTTAATTGAATTTTAAAAAAATATTTAATTAAAAATTTAATTTACTCAAAAAATTTTTTTAATTGAAACAAAAAAATCAATCACAAAAATTAATAGTACACTGAAAAAAAAATTGTCGTGAGGTCAAAGATTTCATGTCTTTAAAATACAAATGCACATTTTGCTTAGCATAGAAGACGTATTTCTCTAATACAAAGTTTTTTTCCTTGTCCAAAAGTCGATAAACTTTTCAATGAAGTCGTGTTCTCTTTATAGTTAAGTGATTTTACTTAAATATGGGTATCATAATTTAAAAGAAAAAATGTTTGGGCTAAAGCCAACATGACTTTAATAATTCAGAAAAATTCTTTAAATTCACTGAAATTGTCTTTAAATTTGTTGTCTTTTTGCATCTTGACTACAAAGCAAAAAACCGTTCAAAAATAGGACATGTTTTTCAACACATTATTTTAAAGACGTTTCTTACTTGAAACATAGCATAATTTCTACTGGAAGTCGATTCTTAATTTGGGAAATAAAGTTGTCGCTAACTCGTTTTTAAAGGACTTTAATAGCATATGAAGAAAAAAAGCTGGAAAAATGAAAAATTAAAATTTGCTTCCTAGAAGCAAGTACACAAAACCCAAATTTAAAATAGAATTGTGTCTTAAAATTATCCTTACTATTATTCTCCGCTTCTTTGGCTCGGAATCAATGCCAAAATTTTTAAAGTAAAGACAAAATCTTTGGAACCGGGCATGCTTTTTTTCAGTGTATCATATGTATCATTTTATTTATTAGTGCAGCCGGCCCTCATGGGAGCACTTTTTTATCACCGTTATCTTTCGTTCTATCATACTTATTCTTAGAGGTGCCGCTGCATATTTGTAGGGGCTTCTGTTAAATTTAATTATACCCTGCGCCTCACTGTGGCACAGGGTAATAAATATAAGTTCGTGCATATGTATGAAAACCCAGATGGAGACGAGATAGACATATGGTGTCTTTGGCAATATTGTTCAGGACCGGCCGATTTAGCCATGTCCTTCTGTCTGTGAACACATTTTTGTGATCAAAGTCTAGGTCGCACTTTTAGTCCAATCGACTTCAAATTTGTGTTTTGGGTCAGAATATAACTCTATTGATTTTGGAATAAATCGGTTCAGTTTTAGATATAGCTCCTATATACATCTTTCGCCCGATATCTACTAATATGGTCCCAGAAGCCAGAATTTCAGCCTGATTTACTTTAGATTTTGCACAAGGAGTGCAATTAATAGTGTCGTACAGTGTCCCGAATTTGGTTGAAATCGGTTCAGATTTAGATATAACTCCCATATATATGTTTCACCCGATATGCACTTATATGGTCCCAGTAGCCTGGGATTAGAATTACCGTTCTGTATACGCATTCCACTTTTGGTTTAAATCGGATGAGATTTAGACATAGATCCCATATATATCCTTCGTCCGATTTACACTCATATAACCACCGATGCCAAAGTTCGATTTTCGTGAAACTTTTCATAGGGAGTATGAAAGGCTTACTGTTTTAAATTTTGATTACAAAGAAGCAAGTAAATTCAGATATTCTAATCAAATGTTCTGCTCTGTGCTCATCGACTATAATCTTAAAATTCAAGTCAAAGTTAGGCCGACGGTGCCCATCACGCTCGTCTCATTGTTTCTGCTTGGAAGTTTGGCCTCATCTGGACAATAACGTTTACACCTTAGCACGAGAAAGAGCTCCAAAATGATTCACATATAAGCCACAAAATTATCCACGAGAGCCCAGCATTTAATATCATATATACACCTACAGTTTCAGATACATCAGACAGAAATCGAAATCGTTTTATTCAAATCGTTTACATAAATCTATATTCACTTTGCATAAACTACAACTGTTTATATTTTTTAGCGAAATCCAAATTAATATAAACAGAATGTATAATATATTTAAACCTAAAGATAAACTCTTGACATATGTATGACATTGCAACGAAAAAGAAATGATATAAGCTTCAGTGACCGCACAGAATTAAATATTCTGATGCTGAATTTAAGCAGAAAAAAATTGTAAATATTTTGGTGACGTAGAGAAATGTCTGATAACTGATTGGAAAAGTTATATACACAGTATGGGGCATATAGTTAAGCCCTCCTGCTTCTATACTCACCCAATATATACATCATAACAAAATTACTATCCGTTGCCAAGCCAGAAATAAATCGGAATATGGAAAATGATATCAAGTCAGTACCAAATATGGTTAAAACATTTCCCACCATAGCAACCATATTTGCTGCAATCAAAATGGGTAAACGGCCTAAAAGAGACACGTAGTTTTTCGTTAATTTCATTTTTCCCAACTGAGAAATTTTACACTTACCCACTATATCAGCTAATACCCCAAATAGCAAACTTCCCACTACGGATCCAACGAAGAACATACTTTGACCCAAAGTCAATTTCCATGCATCATCACATATCCAATTTAATTCACTGGTTAAACTTTCATAGCCCATATACAAATCATAGTCAAATCTACTACAAGTACTTGTGGGATCACTGCGATTTGCCAAGCAGGATGATTCCATCGACTTGGGTGTTGCTGTGGCTGAGACATCAAGAGCAGCCAGATCATTGGCACACCTGAAAAGAACGGATATGAAGTATTAAAGCGGATTTTTTTTTGATGGATATCTGAACGGGGATGAGAGGAGTACCAGCTGAATTGCTTTGTTATAAATTCACAGATGCCATGGAAGGAGCTCCTGAGGTGATTTCAAGTTTTCTACTTTTTCATTAATTCGTTTTTAGTACATTACTTTTCGTAAATTTGGATCCCGAATCCCTTTAAAATTACGGATACGATATATTTTGACAAAATTTTCTATAGAAATAAAATTTTAACAAACTTTTCTATAGAAATAAAATTTTGACAAAATTTTCTATAGAAATAAAATTTTGACAAAATTTTCTATAGAAATAATATTTTGACAAGATTTCGTATAAAAATAAAAGTTTGATAAAATTGTGTATAGAAATAAATTTTTGGCAAAATTTTCTATAGAAATAAAATTTTGACAAAATTTTCTATAGAAATAAAATTTTGACACAATTTTCTATAGAAATAAAATTTTGACCAAATATTCTATAGGAATAAAATTTTGACAAAAAATTTTCTATATAAAAAAAATTTTGACAAAATGTTCTACAGAAATATAAATTTAACACAATTTTCTATATAAATACAATTTTGACAAAATTTTCTGTTGAAATAAAATTTTTTCTATAGAAACAAAATGTTGACAAAAGTTTCTATAGAAATAAAATGTTGACAAAATTTTCTATAGAAATAAAATGTTGACAAAATTTTCCATAGAAATAAAATTTTGAAAAACTGTTCTATAGAAATAAAATTTTGACAAAATTTTCTATAGAAATAAAATTCTGACAAAATTTTCTAAAGAAAAAAAATTGACAATATTTTCTATAGAATTAAAATTTTGGCAAAATGTTCTCTAGAAATAACATTTTAACAAAATTTTCTATAGAAATAAAATTTTGACAAAATTGTGTATAGAAATAAACTTTTGGCAATATTTTCTATAGAAATAAAATGTTGACAAAATTATGTATAGAAAAAAAACATTACAAAAAATTCTATAGAAATAAAATTTTGACAAAATTTTGTATAGAAATAAAATTTTGAGAAAATTTTCTATAGAAATAAAATTTTGACAAAATTTTCTGTAGAAATAAATTTTGGCAAAATTTTCTATAGAAATAAAATTTTAACAAAATCTTCCATAGAAATAAAATTTTGACAAAATTTCCTATAGAAATACAATTTTGACAAAATTTTCTATAGAAATAAAATGTTGACAAAATTTTCTATAGAAATAAAATTTTGACACAATTTTCTATAGAAATAAAATTTTGGCAAAATTTCCTATAGAAATAACATTTTGACAAAATTTTCTATAGAAATAAAATTTTAACAAAATTGTGTATAGAAATAAAAGTTTGGCAAAATTTTCTATAGAAATAAAATTTTGACAAAATTTTCGATAGAAATAAAATTTTGACAAAACTGTGTATAGAAATAAAATTTTGACAAAATATTCTATAGAAATAAATTTTTGAAAAAATTTTCTATAGAAATAAAATTTTGACAAAATTTTCTATAGAAATAAAATTTTGATAAAATTTTCTGTAGAAATAAAATGTTGACAAAATTTTCTATAGAAATAAAATTTTGACAAAATATTCTATAGAAATAAAATTTTGACAAAATTTTTTATATAAATAAACATTTGAAAAAATTTTCTATAGAAATAAAATTTTGACAAAATTTTCTATAGAAATAAAATTTTGACAAAATTTTCTATAGAAATAAAATTTTGACAAAATTTTCTATAGAAATAAAATTTTGATAAAATTTTCTATAGAAATAAAATTTTGACAAAATTTTTTATATAAATAAACATTTGAAAAAATTTTCTATAGAAATAAAATTTTGACAAAATTTTCTATAGAAATAAAATTTTGACAAAATTTTCTATAGAAATAAAATTTTGACAAAATTTTCTATAGAAATAAAATTTTGATAAAATTTTCTGTAGAAATAAAATGTTGACAAAATTTTCTATAGAAATAAAATTTTGACAAAATTTTCTATAGAAATAAAATTTTGACAAAATGTTCTATAAAAATAAAATTTTGACAAAATTTTTTATATAAATAAACATTTGAAAAAATTGTCTATAGAAATAAAATTTTGACAAAATTTTCTATAGAAATAAAATTCTGACAAAATTTTCTATAGAAATGATATTTTGACAAAATTTTCTATAGAAATAAAATTTTGGCAAAATTTTCTATAGAAATAAAATTTTAACAAAATTTTCTATGGAAATAAAATTTTGACAAAATTTTCTATAGAAATAAAATTTTGACAAAATTTTCTATAGAAATAAAATATTGACAAAATTTTCTATAGAAATACAATTTTGACAAAATTTTCTATAGAAATAAAATTTTGACAAAATTTTCTATAGAAATAAAATGTTGACAAAATTTTCTATAGAAATAAAATTTTGACAAAATTTTTTATATAGATAAACATTTGAAAAAATTTTCTATAGAAATAAAATTTTGACAAAATTTTCTATAGAAATAAAATTTTGACAAAATTTTCTATAGAAATAAAATTTTGACAAAATATTCTATAGAAATAAAATTTTGACAAAATTTTTTATATAAATAAACATTTGAAAAAATTTTCTATAGAAATAAAATTTTGACAAAATTTTCTATAGAAATAAAATTTTGACAAAATTTTCTATAGAAAAAAATTTTGACAAAATTTTCTATAGAAATAAAATGTTGACAAAATTTTCTATAGAAATAAAATTTTGACGAAACTTTGTATAGAAATAAAATTTTGAGAAAATTTCCTATAGAAATAAAATTTTGACAAAATTTTCTATAGAAATAAAATTTTGACAAAATTTTCTATAGAAAAAAATTTTGACAAGATTTTCTATAGAAATAAAATTTCGACAAAATATTCTATAGAAATAAAATTTTGACAAAATGTTCTACAGAAATATAAATTTACAAAATTTTCTATATAAATGCAATTTTGACAAAATTTTCTATAGAAAAAAAAATTTGACAAAATTTTCTATATAAATAAAATTTTGACCAAATGTTCTACAGAAATATAAATTTAACAAAATTTTCTATATAAATACAATTTTGACAAAATTTTCTGTAGAAAAACAATTTTTTCTATAGAAACAAATTTTTGACAAAAGTTTCCGTAGAAATAAAATGTTGACAAAATTTTTTATAGAAATACAATTTTGAAAAAATTTTCTATAGAAATACAATTTTGACAAAATTTTCTATTTCTGTTATTATAATTCGAAATCTTAATCTTATTGCAGCTCGCAAACTAATAAAACCAAAAAAATATATTATTTTTTTCTATTTTCAAATTATTAATAATTTTCTACAGCAAAGCCTTGTGCCATATAAAAATTTGTTGACAGTTAATCGAAGGATTTTATATTGTAAAAGTAAGCTTAATATTTTCTTTAACTTTTTTGTATATGGAGGTATTTCTTTACGTTTTTTTTTCATAAAACCTTGTCAACAATTTATTGGGTATTTTTGTGAGTAATTTCAATTTGAACTGGGGACGCTTTGTCCTAATTTGGGAACAAAAGTCAGACAAATGCTGGCAACTCTGACCACGAATACTCATAAAGACAAGGAGAACTTCTCTCATATTAATAAGTTGCAATGTTAATGCAGTTTTTTTTGGTATGACAATTTTTTTTTGTTATATTTTTTCAATTTTTTAATTATTGCCGATTTTCTACAGCAGAACCTATTTCTTTATTTTTTAATAAAATTTTGTCAACAATTTATTTGGTATTTTTTGTGAGGAATTTTAATTTAAATTGGGAATTTTTAAGGATCAAAGCGTCCTAATTTGAAGACAAAAGCCAGACAAATACTGGCAACACCGACCACGAATACCCATAGGTTGGGTTAGGTGGCAGCCCGATGTATCAGGCTCACTTAGACTATTCAGACCATTGTAATACCACATTGGTTAACTTCTCTCTTATCACTGAGTGCTGCCCGATTCCATGTTAAGCTCAATGGCAAGGGACCTCATCTTTATAGCCGAGTCCGAACGGCGTTCCACATTGCAGTGAAACCACTTAGTGAAGCTTTGAAACCCCCAGAAATGTCACCAGCATTACTGAGGTGGGATAATCCACCACTGGAAACCTTTTTGGTGTTCGGTCGAAGCAGGAATCGAACCCACGACCTTGTGTATGCAAGGCGGGCATGCTAACCATTGCACCACGGTGGCTCCTCCGAATACCCATAAGGGACATGGAGAATTGCTCTTATATTAGTAAGTTGCAATGGCAATACAATATTGTTTTATTATAATTTGGCAAAAACTAAAACCGTTTGCCCCCCTGGACTTATACCTCACTCACTTTACTCTACCAAAATCCATTTCAACTGTCATTTGCCTTATAAAAAAGGCATTTCAAATCCAGTTTTACTCGATTTCGAGCCTAATGTGAATGGTCTATTAAATAATTCCTACAATGTAAACATCCCATTAAGAGAAAACACACCCCATGCTCACTTACCAATACTTAGGCACAAAACTAATAATCGTTTGTGAGTAATAATGCATAGCCGAGAGTAGATTGATGACGCAAAACAATAACAACATGATTGCCTGCAGACGATGACGATCGCCGCATTTTTCGAGTATCTTATCAAGTTCCAACATTTTTGTTTATTCTCAGCTTGTGTACAGCAGTGTGGGTGATTGCCCCACTGTTTCATAAAATATTCGTACACTGGGTCCGGTCAATGGCTGCCGGCTGATTGTAGATATGTAGATTTGTGATGTCACTGTCGCGATTAGCACGCTTCTTTTGAAAAAACGTCACTGGTTCTTCCCTTCTCAAAGATGCCACGATGCCAAATGTTTATCACAGCTATAGAGGGGGTTGTCTTATTGTTTTTGTTTTGATTTGTTTACAGTTCAATGGCAGAATTGTTTGAATTTTATTTATTTACTTTTTAATTAATTTTTTTTATGTATGATTTGTGCAATGATTTGTTTTTTTTTTGTTGTCAATTTATTATTAATTTTTTTTTGTTTACATTTTCTTTATAAATCACATCAGTATGATTACACTTCTAGTGTTTCGTCGGTATTGTTACTGTTATTGAGTTAATTATAATTTTACTCATAAAAATCATGTGAGATGAATTTATTTTTATCAGGGGTTATGGGTATAAGGGGTTATTAAGTAATGTGGGCGTATGAAAAATAATTGTGAAAATTGTTTAGGAATTATATTAATTTTATGCATTTGTTGTATACAAATAGCGGATTTTTTTTTGTAAGGAGTGACTATCAATTATCTTTCTTTTTATAGTCGTCACTATAGAATGGGGAATATAATAAGCTATGGCAATAGCGTTTGTAACACACCGTAATATCAGTTTCAGGTCGAGATCAAGATGAAATTATAAGACGATCTAGCAATGTGCATCTGTCTAAGTGTATATGGGGCAAAAGATAAATATACCTATAAATAAACTACAAAAAATGAACTTTATTGTAACTTCTACAAATTCTCTAGACCTATACAGAAAAAAATTTCACGAAAAATTTTCCAATTAAAGTCTTATAAAAACAATAAATTTAAAATTTAATTATACAAGATTATTTAGTTTATCGAAATTTTTATACCCTCCACCATAGGATGGGGGGTATATGAACTTTGTCATTCGGTTTGTAACACATCGAAATATTGCTCTAAGACCCCACAAAGTATATACATTCTGGGTCGTGGTGAAATTCTGAGTCGATCTGAGCATGTCCGTCCGTCCGTCCGTCTGTTGAAATCACGCTAACTTCCGAACGAAACAAGCTATCGACTTGAAACTTGGCACAAGTAGTTGTTATTGATGTAGGTCGGATGGTATTGCAAATGGGCCATATCGGTCCACTTTTACATATAGCCCCCATATAAACGGACCCCCAAATTTGGCTTGCGAGGCCTCTAAGAGAAGCAAATTTCATCCGATCCGGCTGAAATTTGGTACATGGTGTTAGTATATGGCCTCTAACAAGAACGCAAAAATTGGTTCACATCGGTCCATAATTATATATAGCCCCCATATAAACCGATCCCCCGATTTGGCTTGCGGGGCCTCTAAGAGAAGCAAATTTCATCCGATCCGGCTGAAATTCGGTACATGGTGTTAGTATATGGTTTCTAACAACCATGCAAAAATTGGTCCACATCGGTCCATAATTATATATAGCCCCCATATAAACCGATCCCCCGATTTGGCTTGCGGGGCCTCTAAGAGAAGTAAATTTCATCCGATCCGGCTGAAATTCGGTACATGGTGTTAGTATATGGTTTCTAACAACCATGCAAAAATTGGTCTACATCGGTCCATAATTATATATAGCCCCCATATAAACCGATCCCCCGATTTGGCTTGCGGAGCCTCTAAGAGAAACAAATTTCATCCGATTCGGCTGAAATTTGGTACATGATGTTAGTATATGGTCTCTAATGACCATGCAAAAATTGGTCCATATCGGTCCATAATTATATATAGCCTCCATATAAACCGATCCCGAGATTTGGTTTTGGAGCCTCTTGGAGGAGCAAATTTTATCCGAGTGAGTTGAAATATGTGGATGACAGTCTTTCGTAGAAGTTTCTACGCAATCCATGGTGGAGGGTACATAATATTCGGCCTGGCCGAACTTACGGCCGTATATACTCGTTTGGAGAAAGTTTCCTTTACCCTAATGATTTTTTGCGTACGTTAGTTAAATAAACAAAAATAATTTTGGCTTTAGTAATTGGCTTTAGTGAAATAGAAATTTCACTTTTTTTAGTGTATATTATTAAAATTTAAAAAGTAAAAAGTAAATCGAATCAAAATTACGATTACAAAAATGATTGCACATATCCGCCCAAAGACTGACGGATTGAGGGACGTAACTAAATCGAGTCAGGACGTGACTCTGAATATTTTAAGCACAAACACCATAAGTCTCGTTTCTCACATCTCAAAAAAAGATAATAAAATTTGTTTAGAAACAAAAAACGTGACTCGGAGTAATATGGAATAGATCAATATTACACAAAAACCTTGACTTGGATCTAATAATTTTGATTTTCACAAAGCCTTTAAAGAAAACCTAAAGAAAAAATCGTACTTCTAAGAAGACCTTAATGAAGAAAGATAAATTGTAAATTTGAGTATCGGAAATTTAATGAAAACACATTTGAAGGGAAATTTTTAAACTTCTGAAAATGTTTTTATTTAAATTTAGCACATGAATCTTTGAAATTTACATTCCTCCTTTAATGCCATATGTAACATATTTGATGTAAGGCAAATTTTCTATAAAATATAAAGTATTGTTTTAAATTAACTGAAAAATGAAATCTTTGGATTAATGATAAAAAATTTTATAAATAGATTCCATTTTTTTTATTAAGAAAAATTTTTTTTACTTTGACTTAGTTATAATTTGTTTTTTGTAACTGACATTTACTTGTACACAAAGAGAATGAAATTTCGATAAATTAGATCGGTGTTCTATTTTTTGTTTTAAGTAGCCTATATTTAAAGCTAATTAGTTTACTAAAAATTTTCTTTATTTTAAAGAAACACAATTGGTGCTTAACGGCTAGCAAGTAATATCAAAATTCTTAAGGGAAAGTCAAAATCAATGGATGCAACTAAACTTTTAGAGTGTTCTAGATAACTCTAATTTTAAAAAATTATCATTTTCATTATTTTTGGTATCTCATAAAAATTCTACGATTTTCCGAATTTGAGATCTTTAAATTTTTTCCATTTTTTCTATTTTTTTATTTTGCATACGAATCTTTGAAATTTATGTTCCTCCTTTAATGCCATATATAGATGATGTAAGGCAAAATTTCCATAAAATATAAAATAATTTTTAAATTAACTAAAAAAATTAATCTTTGAAATAATGGCAAAAAAGCTGAAAGAAGAGGCTTAAATTTATTTTAAGTATATTGAATTCAAAGATTCAAAAGTTTTTTTTTGCAACTAAACTTTTTGAGTTTTCTATTTATTTTAAAATATTATAATTTTAATTATTTTTTTTATATTTCTTAAAAATTCTACGATTTTCCCAGTTTGACATTTTTATTATTAGTTTTTTTTTTCTTTTTTTAATGTTTTTCTTTTATTTTAGCACACGATTCTTTGAAATTTACGTCCATCCTTTAATGTCATATGGATTTGATGTAAGACAAATTTTCCATAAAATATGAAATATTTTTTAAATTAAATTAAATCTTTAGAGTTCAGATAAAATAAAACTTCAAATATAAGCCAAAATCTATTTTGAATTCCAAGATTCCAAAAAAAAATTATTTTAAATTAAGAAAACCTTTTTTTTTACTTTGACGTAGTAACAATTTGTTTTTTGTTTTAAATAATTTTTATTAGTTTATTCTAAAAATGTTTTTCTCTATATTTTTTGCACACCAGTCTTTGAAATTTACGGTCCTCCTTTAATGGCATATGTATTTGATGTAAGACAAATTTTCCATAAAATATGAAATATTCTTTAAATTAACAAAAAAATTAAATTTTGCGTAAAATATAAAATATTCTTTAAATTAACTAAAAACTTCAATGTGTGGATTAATGTTAAAAAAAAACTTTAAATATAGGCTAAGATCTATTTTGTGTATTTTGAATTCAAAGATTCAAAAGTTTTTTTTTTGTAAATTAAGAAAACATTTTTTTACTTTGACGTAATTATATTATATTTTTATACCCTCCACCATTGCTCTAAGACCCAATAAAGTATATATATATTCTGGGTCGAGGTGAAATTCTAAGTCCATCTGAGCATGTCCGTCCGTCCGCCCGTCTTTTGAAATCACGCTAACTTCCGAACAAAACAAGCTATCGACTTGAAACTTGGCACTAGTAGTTGTTATTGATGTAGGTCGGATGTTATTGCACATGGGCCATATCGGTCCACTTTTACGTATAGCCCCAAATTTCACAACCCAAGTAATTCGATTGTGGATGACAGTCTTTAGTACAAGTTTCTATGCAATTCATGGTGGAGGGTACATAAGATTCGGCATGGCCGAACTTACGGCCGTATATACTTGTTCTTAACTGACCTTTACTTGTACAAAAAGAGAATGAAAATTCGATAAATTAGATCTATGTTCTATTTTTAATTTTAAGGAGCCTAGATTTAAAGCTATTTAGATTTAAAGCAATTCTAACAATTTTCTTTATTTTATAGAAACACTATCCTCGGCTAAGAATTAATACCAAAAACTTTCGATGCAACTCAACTTTTTGAGTGTTCTAGATAACTCAAATTTTAAATTATTATTATTTTCTTTATTTTGTAAAAATTTTTATGATTTTCCAAATTTGATATCTTTGTATTTTTTTATTTTTTTTTCTTCAATATTTCACAATTTTCTTTAATTGCTCATCAAATTGCTAAATATTGAAGATAGACCTAAAAAAAGAATACATAGATCTCAAACTGGAAAAAACTTTAAATTTTTTAGTTATGAAAATATTTTTTTATTTCAATGATAAGCCTCATGAAATACTTCGCATATATGACAAGCGAAAATTTTACACTTCACAAATTTTTTTCAAAAATTTTAAAGTATCGAATTTTTGATTACACTAACGATTATTGGGATTTGAAAATATTTTTTAGCATTTTGTTATTCAATTTATCTAATATTGTCACTCACGACTACAATCTGTTAGATAATTCTAATTCTCAATTATTATTAATTTTTTTATTCACAATGACTATAATAATTTTGCCCATATTGCTGGATGACGAGACAGATTCTTCTTTATTATATTTTAATAGAGATAAACACCTCAGCTATTACATCTTTTCAATAGCGGACAATGCTTTATTACAACACTTAAATCGGGTATTCTATTAATTTTGTTAATTATATTAAAGGAATAATTATTTTTTCGACGTAATTCATCACATTTCTAAATATGTTAAAAAATCGTTTTTTTTTTCCTTTACACTTCACAACTATCACTTTAAGGGTTGTTTATCTCTTTTATATTCATTTAATTTTTGAATTTTTAAATATATCCGTTGAGAAAATCACCACCATCACCACTAAGGCAAGTAATGTTGCGAATGCCACGATCTGTAACAGAATGAATCCATCTTCAGTTGAGAGAAATATGCGATACAAATAAAATGAGCAAGCGATTGTAAAGAATTGCTATCCATTTGTAATTTTTGGGGGGTGGTTGGTGAAATAAAACCAAAAACATTCTTTCTTTTACAATACAAACAAAAAAAAATAAACACAATGGCAAATATAATAAATAAACATAAATAAATTGTTTAATTTCACTAGGCTTATAAACAAAGAAAAACCGAAGAATACAAAACATTTAAAAACACTTGCATTTGTTTTTAGATACGAAAAACACAGATCTACTTGGAAAAACATACGCGAAGAGTTAAAAATGTTTTGCTAAAAAAAGAGGGCTGGGAAGGTCATATTTTGTTTGATTTTGAAAATTTTTTTCTCTATGACCATCAAGTTCATTCACATTTTCATTGTAATTTCTTTTAGATGTAGATTCGTATTTTTCCCAAATATCAACCCCATTGTATTTGCTGCCGCCACCACCACTGATATCCGATTTGTTTCTTGAATGAGTTTCGGTATCGAACTGATTGCGAAGATTGTTAACCCTGTTCAGTTTCTATTGGAAATTTTGTGATTATTTGTCATCTCATGGATTCGAAATTATAGTTTTTTTAATGTGGCTGCTGTTTTGCTTGATTTTAGTATTAAATAAAGGTGAAATTTTTAATGAATGATTTGTAGCCGCGCAAAAATCCATAGCAAAAAAAAACACATTTTGTTAATAAAACTAAAACAGATACACGCGATTTTTATCAGCATATTTTTTAGATGCGAGAAAAAGTGCAGCACAACCCAATGCATATACGATACATATCGGGTCTTTGTTACACTACACTGTTTCCCATGTAAAACGTGTAATGTAGTTGACGATTACAATATAATATCGGAGTTTTAGGAAGCAGTTCAAATATTGCAGTATTTTTGTGATATTCAGTTTCATCGGTCGCTTCTACCAGTTTCAGCCTAACACAAAAAAAATTACATCAGTTTTGCGACTGATACGAAATTCCTAAGGAAAAAATGGTACACCACAGGTTTTCTTATCTTCACTAAAGAAAAGTCTACTTGGAACAAAAGATATTGGATTTCCGTTAAGGATTTTTGGTATTGATTCTGAGTCAAATACAGAGAAAAAACAAACATATGCACTAACTTATAATACCATGTTCCACATTGTGTCATAGGGTATAAATATGACGAAAATAGTTTCAATTTTGGGATTATTCGTTTGGCTTGAGGTCATGGACTAATGAAAAATGCTGGTGTTGTAGTTTTTCATTACTTTTATATTGAAATGTTGCTGTTCTTGGATATTTCGATACACCATCGGTGATCATCTTCAGCGAGATATTATATTTTACAAAGTTATGGACTTTCTC
Organism: Haematobia irritans; assembly: GCF_050003625.1. Classification (NCBI taxonomy): domain Eukaryota; kingdom Metazoa; phylum Arthropoda; class Insecta; order Diptera; family Muscidae; genus Haematobia; species Haematobia irritans. The sequence goes on from NC_134397.1 coordinate 25,160,051, forward strand.
CTTACAAAGCACATGTCGAATTAAAATATGAATTGATACAATTAACTTTTTAATCAAATTAAATTTCTAATTAAATTACTTATCCCAATTAATATTTCAATTAAATAAAAAAATATATCCAGCTAAAATTTAATTTGAATTTAAACGAATTTGTTCGGGAGTAATTAATTTCTATATCTATACTATTCATTGCTTCATTAAAGAAAATTAATTATTAAAAAAACAACAAATATATACGGCCGTTAGTTCGGCTAGGCCGAATCTTTTGTACCCTCCACCATGGATTGCATACAAACTTCTACTAAAGTCTATCATCCACAATCGAATTAATTGGATTGCGGTAACACTTGCCGATGGCAAGGTATCTTTAAACTTCTTAACACCGTCTTCTAAAATGTAAGTTAGTCCATACGGGGTATATATTAAACAAAAAATTCAGTTTGACAAAATTTTCTATAGAAATAAAATTTTGACAAAATTTTGTAAAGAAATAAAATTATGACAAAATTTTCTATAGAAATAAAATTTTGACAAAATTTTCTATAGAAATAAAATTTTGACATAATTTTCTATAGAAATAAAATTTTGACAAAATTTTCTATAGAAATAAAATTTTGACAAAATTTTCTATAGAAATAAAATTTTGACAAAATTTTCTATAAAAATAAAATCGTGACAAAATTTTCTATAGAAATAAAATTTTGACAAAATCTTCTATAGAAATAAAATTTTGGTAGATGATTTTTTGCGATATGGACAATTTTTATATGATTGGGGATCGACTATATATAACTATAGACCGATATGAACCAAGTAACAAATTTCAACCGAATCAGATGAGTTTTGCTCCTCTAAGAGCCTCCGGAGGTACAATTTGGGGATCGGTTTATATGGGGGCTATACGTAACCGTGGTCCGATATGGCCCATTTTAAATACCATTCGACCTACATCAATAAGAACTACTTGTGCCAAGTTTCAAGTCGATATCTTGTTTCGTTCGGAAGTTAGTGTGATTTCCACAGACGAGCGGACAGACTGACGGACGTACGGACATAGCTAGATCGACTCAGAATTTCACCACGACCAAGAATATATATACTTTATGGGGTCTTAGACCAATATTTCGATGTGCTACAAACGGAATGACAAAGTTAATATACCCCCCATCCTATGGTGGAGGGTATAAAAAGGCCGATTAAATACGTATATAATTCAGTTTGACATCATTTTCTATAGAAGTAAAATTTTGACAAAATTTTCTATAGAAATAAAATTTTGACAAAATTTTTTAGAGAAATAAAATTTTGACAAAATTTTTTAGAGGAAAAAAATATGACAACATTTTCTATAGAAATGAAATTTTGACAAAATTTTGTATAGAAATACAATTTTGACAAAATTGTCTATAGACATAAAATCGTGCCAAAATTTTCTATAGAAATAAAATTTTGACAAAATTTTCTATAGAAATAAAATTTTGGCAAAATTTTCTATATAAATAAAATCGTGACGAAATTTTCTATAAAAATAAAATTTTGACAAATTTTCTATGGAAATAAAATGTTGACAAAATTTTCTGTAGAAATAAAATTTTGACAAAATTTGTTATAAAAATAAAATTTTGATAATATTTTCTATAGAAATGAAATTTTGGTAGATAATTTTTTGTGATATGGACAATTTTTATGTGATTGGGGATCGACTATATATAACTATAGACCGATATGAACCAAGTAACAGATTTCAACCGAATCAGATGGTCCGATATGGCCCATTTTAAATACCATTCGACCTACATCAATAACAACTACTTCTGCCAAGTTTCAAGTCGATAGCTTGTTTCGTTCGGAAGCTAGTGTGATTTCCACAGACGGACGGACAGTCCGACAGACGGACGGACAGTCCGACAGACGGACGGACAGTCCGACAGACGGACGGACGTACGGACATAGCTAGATCGACTCAGAATTTCACCACGACCCAGAATATATTTTATGGGGTCTTAGACAAATATTTCGATGTGTTACAAACGGAATGACAAAGTTAATATACCCCCCATCCTATGGTGGAGGGTATAAAAAGGCCGATTAAATACGTATATAATTCAGTTTGACAAAATTTTCTATAGAAATAAAATTTTGACAACATTTTCTATAGAAATAAAATTTTGACAAAATTTTCTATAAAAATAAAATCGTGACAAACATTTCTATAGAAATAAAATTTTGACAAAATTTTTTAGAGAAATAAAATTTTTACAAAATTTTTTACAGAAAAAAAATTTTGACAACATTTTCTATAGAAATGAAATTTTGACAAAATTTTGTATAGAAATACAATTTTGACAAAATTGTCTATAGAAATAAAATCGTGGCAAAATTTTCTATAGAAATAAAATTTTGACAAAATTTTCTATAGAAATAAAATTTTGGCAAAATTGTCTATAGAAATAAAATTTTGATAGATTATTTTTGGCGATATGGACCAATTTTGGCATGATTGTAGAGACCATTTACTTACACCACGTACCAAATTTCAACCGGATCGGATGAATTAGCGTGATTTCCATAGACGGACGGACAGCCGGACAGATGGACGGACGTACCGATATAGCTAGATCGACACAGAATTTCACCACGATCCAGAATATATATACTTATGGGGTCTTAGACCAATATTTCGATGTGTTACATAATAATTCAGTTTGACAAAATTTTCTATAGAAATAAAATTTTGACAAAATTTTTTTGAGAAATAAAATTTTGAAAAAATTTTTTAGAGAAAAAAAATGTTGACAAAATTTTTTAGAGAAGAAAAATTATGACAAATTATTCTATAGAAATGAAATCTTGACAAAAATTTTTATAGAAATGAATTTTTGGCAAAATTTTCTATTGAAATAAAATTTTGACAAAATTTTCTGTAGAAATAAAATGTTGACAAAATTTTCTATAAAAATAAAATCTTGACAAAATTTTATATAGAAATAAAATTTTGACAAAATTTTCTATAGTAATAAAATTTTTACAATTTTTTTTATAGAAATAAAATCTTGACAAAATTTTATATAGAAATAAAATTTTGACAAAAATTTCTATAGTAATAAAATTTTGACAAATTTTTTTATAGAAATAAAATTTTGGTAGATTATTTTTTGCGATATGGACCAATTTATGTGTGATTGGAGATCGAATATACTTACAACACGCACCAAATTTCTACCAGATCGCAGGTTAAATCTGGGGATCGTTTTATATGGGGCTTTATAGAACTATAGGCCGATATGTACCAATTTTTGCATGGTTGTTAGAGGTCACATACTAACACCACTTACAAACTTTGAACCTGATCAGATGAATTTTTCTCCTCCAAGAGGGAGCCTCTGGGGATCGGTTTATATGGGGGCTATATATAATTATGGACCGATATGGACCAATTTTTGCATGGTTGTTAGTGGCCACATACTAACACCACGTACAAACTTTGAACCGGATTGGATGATATTTGCTTCTCTTAGAGGATCGGCAAGCCAAATCTGGGGATCGGTTTATATGGGGGCTATATGTAATTATGGGCCGATATGAACCAATTTTTGCTTGGTAGTTAGAGACCATATACTTAGAACATGTAAAAATTTTCAGCCATATCGGATGAAATATGCTTCTCTTAGAGGCTCCGCAAGCCAAATCTGGGGGTCCGTTTATATGGGGGCTGTACCTAATAGTGGACCGATATGGCCCATTTGCAATACCATCCGACCTACGTCAGTAACTACAACTACTTGAGCCAAGTTTCAAGTCGATAGCTTGTTTCGTTCGGAAGTTAGCGTGATGTCAACAGACGGACGGACGAAAATGCTTAGATCGACTCAGAATTTCACCACGACCCAGAATATATATACTTTATGGGGTCTTAGAGCAATATTTCGATGTGTTATAAACGGAATGACAAAGTTAATATACCCCCCATCCTATGGCGGAGGGTATAATAATTGGATGAATTAATTTCGTCAGTGAAGTCCAAAAAATTTCCCTGTGTGTATATGTTATATAATTTTAATAAGAGGTATATTTCTAAATTAAAGCACAGTATTGAAATTTTAAATTTGTATGGCAATATTCAAAATAATTCACAAATAGTATATAGAAGGAATTTGTTTAAGGAAAGTTTGCATAAATTTTAATATAACTTTTTTGAATATGAACAAAACGCGTACATTAATTGTTTTATTTCTATAGGAAAACAGAATGCGTGAGTTTCTAGGTCTGTAGTGAATTTACTCTTTTTGAACCGCATTTTAAAGGAAAATATCCGTCGAATTATTCGTGGTTATGTAATTTAAGGAGAATGTATCGGCTTTTATTGATTCCAGTGGGATTTGTTCGATTGTCAAGAACTCATATAAAAAAATTGCAAATTTAAATTACTACAAATTTTCACAAATATGCACTTTGATAATCCAGTGTTCAGTCATTGTATCACACAATGGCCAGGTCACGCAATTGCTTAAACTTTCCTATCTCATTGTGTTAAATTATATGGCATAATTTGTGTGACAACTTATTCGAGTATAATTGATCAAAATCACGTACATTTTGTACATTGTGTTTATCTATGGTATTTAATATAAAATAAATGAAATTAAAGATTTCCAATTCATCACATTAACCATAGCTTTATATTTAAATTAAAATGTTTGCATAACGCAAATAGAAAATATATAATCTTTTTGCCAATATGATGAAAAAAGAGCGTTTCGTTAATTGGAAAAAATTTCGTGAAAATTTTTTCTGTGCACAAAAAAGTATATAAACCGTGGATCGGTTTATATGGGGGCTATATCTAATTATGGCCCTATACAGACCAATTTTAGCATGAATGTTAGAGACCATAGACTAACATCACATACCCAATTTCAACCGAAACGGATGAAATTTGCTCCTCCAAGAGGATCCGCAATCAAAATATAAGTATCATTTTATATGGGGGCTATATATAATTATGGACCGATATGGACCAATTTTTGCATGGGTGTTAGAAGTCATATACTAACACCACGTACCAACTTTCAACCAGATCTGATGAAATTTGCTTTACTAGGAAAGTGTCCGCAAGCCAAATCTGGGGGTCGGTTTTTATGGGGGCTATATGTAAACGTGGTCCGATATGGCCCATTTGCAATACCATCCGACCTACATTATTAAAAACTATTTGTGCCAAGTTTCAAGTCGATAGCTTGATTCGTTCGGAAGTTAGCGTGATTTCCACAGACGGGCGGGCAGCCGGACGGACGGACGGACGGACGGACTGACAAAGCTGGATCGACTCAGAATTTCACTACGACCCAGAATATATATACTTTATGGGGTCTTAGACCAATATTTCGATGTGTTACAAACGGAAAGACAAAGTTATTATACCTTCCATCCTATGGTGGAGGGTATAAAAATAAGCATGACTTTAAAGGGTTAATTAAATCAGTTAAACAATTAATTGAGTTTTGTAATCGACAACGATAAAAATTTTTAATTAAATTAATTGTTTAAAAAAACCTCGAAAATTTTCATTCCATTTTCTTAATTAACTTTATGTTCATAGTTTAAAAATATTTCTAATTAAATTCTATCAGTCTCTTCTTAATTGACTTTTTGTTTTTATTTTGATTTAAAAAAATGATTGTATCAATTATTTGTTTTATTAAAATTAAAAAAAAAATCAATCATTGACCAATTGACTTAATGTTTAAAATTTGATTATAAAGTTAATTGTATGAATTGACTTTTTAATTGGATATATTTTGGTGATATTTTTTTTCTGTGTATAAGATATCTAAATCTCAGCGGAAAACCACTGTCACAATTCAGAAATTGTACCATGCAAAATGTACTAAATTGAAGCGTTGTTGGAGTGCCTTTACTAAGCGGATATTTTGAAACAAATTAGCGTAGCTAATAAGACAATAATATTGCTTTTAGATCTATGCATTTATTAATTGTCAATTTGTTTAAAAAATGGTCACAGATCACTCAGAATGTCCCTATCGCTACAAAATCCACAACGGATTTTTTCGTGATGCTGATGTTTTATATTTGAGACATTATATTTTGAAAGATATCTGAAACTATCACTTTATTCCATATTGAATTTCCACAATTTTTCCACTATATAACTTTCACAATTTTTAAGCGTACTAACAATGTTTTCAGATTTGATTTTTGATTTTCTTTAAAAAATTTATAAATATTTATAAATTTATTAAATATAAAAATTTCTCTTTTTCTAACAGTGGTGGCAAAATACTTTAAAATTTTTATGGTACATTTGGAAAAGTTGGAAAATATATATAATGAAAGTTTTGTTAAACTTCCACTTCTATAAAAGTTTCTGTCAAATTTGTATTTTTACTCAAAATTTTATTCCTATTTTAGCAAAAATTTTATTTCTATAGAATATATAATATATATTCTATAGAATATTTTGACAAAATTGTATTTCTATCGAAAATCGAAAACATTTTTTTTCTTAGAAAAATTTTATTTCTATAGAAAAATTTTTCCAAAAATTTTATTTCTAGAGAAAGATTTCCTCAAAATATTATTTCTATAGAAAATTTTCTCAAAATTTTATTTCTATAATTTTTTTCACAAAATTTTATTTCTATGGTACATTTGGAAAAGTTGGAAAATATATATAATGAAAGTTTTGTAAAACTTCCACTTCTATAAAAATTTCTGTCAAATTTTTATTTTTACTCAAAATTCTGTCAATATTTTATTTGTATCAAAAACTTTGTCAAAATTGTATTCCTATAGAAAATTTTAGCAAAAATCTTATTTCTGTAGTATTTTTTGTCAAAATTGTATTTCTATCGAAAATCGAAAACATTTTTACTTAGAAAATTTTTCTCAAAACTTTATTTCTATAGAAAATTTTCATTTCCAGAGATTTCTATGGAAAATTTTCTCAAAATTTTATTTCTATAGAAAATTTTCTCAAAATTTTATTTCTATAGAAAATTTCCTCAAAATTTTATTTCTATAATTTTTTTCACAAAATTTTATTTCTATATTTTTTATGGTACATTTGGAAATGTTGGAAAATATATATAATGAAAGTTTTGTAAAACTTCCACTTCTATAAAAATTTCTGTCAAATTTGTATTTCTACTCAAAATTCTGTCAATATTTTATTTGTATCAAAAACTTTGTCAAAATTGTATTCCTATAGAAAATTTTAGCAAAAATCTTATTTCTATAGAATATTTTGACAAAATTGTATTTCTATCGAAAATCGAAAACATTTTTACTTAGAAAATTTTTCTCAAAATTTTATTTCTATAGAAAAATTTCATTTCCAGAGATTTCTATGGAAAATTTTCTCAAAATTTTATTTCTATAGAAAATTTTCTCAAAATTTTATTTCTATAGAAAATTTCCTCAAAATTTTATTTCTATAATTTTTTTCACAAAATTTTATTTCTATATTTTTTATGGTACATTTGGAAAAGTTGGAAAATATATATAATGAAAGTTTTGTAAAACTTCCACTTCTATAAAAATTTCTGTCAAATTTGTATTTCTACTCAAAATTCTGTCAATATTTTATTTGTATCAAAAACTTTGTCAAAATTGTATTCCTATAGAAAATTTTAGCAAAAATCTTATTTCTGTAGTATTTTTTGTCAAAATTGTATTTCTATCGAAAATCGAAAACATTTTTACTTAGAAAATTTTTCTCAAAACTTTATTTCTATAGAAAATTTTCTCAAAATTTTATTTCTATAATTTTTTTCACAAAATTTTAAAATTATATTTTATAGAAAATTTTGTCAAAATTTTCACATTTTTGTGGTACATTGTTATAGAGTCCATGGCAGCGATGGGGATAAAATCGAGCTGTATATAATTATCTTTCGTAATTAAATACACTAAAACAAGTATATACAGCCGTAAGTTCGGCCAGGCCGAAGCTTATGAACCCTCTACCATGGATTGCGTAGAAACTTCTACTGAAGACTGTCATCCACAATCGAATTACTTGGGTTGCGGTAACACTTGCCGATGGCAAGGTATCTTAAAACTTCCTTATAAAACTTATATATTAAACTAAAATAGGCCGATTAAATACGTATATAATTAAGTTTAAAGTTTCTATAGAAATAAAATTTGGAAAAAATTTTCTATATAAATAAAACCTTGACAAAATTTTCTATAGAAATAAAATTTTAACAAAATTTTCTTTAGAAATAAAATTTTGACAAAATTTTCTATAGAAATAAAATTTTGACAAAATTTTCTATAGAAATAAAATTTTAACAAAATTTTCTTTAGAAATAAAATTTTGACAAAATTTTCTATAGAAATAAAATTTTGACAAAATTTTCTATAGAAATAACGTTTTGACAATGTTTTCTATAAAAATAAAATTTTGGTAGATTATTTTTGGCTCGAGTGGCAACCATGAATATGAACCGATATGGACCATTTTTTTGTGTGATTGGGGATCGGCAATATATAACTATAGACCGATATGGACCAATTTTGGCATGGATATTAGCGGCCTTATACTAACACCACATTGCAAATTTCAACCGGATCGGATGAAATTTGCTTCTCTTAGAGCAATCGCAAGCCAAATTTGGGGGTCCGTTTATATGGGGGCTATACGTAAAAGTGGACCGATATGGACCAATTTTTGCATGGTTGTTAGAGACCATATACTAACACCACGGATCGGATGAAATTTGCTTCTCTTAGAACAATCGCAAGCCAAATTTGGGGGTCCGTTTATATTTGCAATACCATCCGACTTGTGCCAAGATTCAAGTCGATAGCTTGTTTCGTTCGGAAGTTAGCGTGATTTCAACAGACGGACGGACATGCTCAGATCGACTCAGAATTTCACCACGACCCAGAATATATATACTTTATGGGGTCTTAGAGCAATATTTCGATGTGTTACAAACGGAATGACAAAGTTAATATAGCCCCATCCTATGGTGAAGGGTATAAAAAATGCTGGCCGGATACTGATCCTGAAGTCGAATCTGAAATGTACCCAGCAAAAAAAAATTGAAGTTCTTCCAAAGGCACAACTTTAAAAGCACTTCCAGAAGATGCACTCCCTATGATGTTCTTTATTTTAACTACCCAGGAAGTTCGTTTAAATCATTTTTTATAACTTGTTTTTTCATACTTTTAATGGGTAATTTTAACTTTTTTTGTTTCAAATAGGTTAAAAACAGAGTAAGAATTAATAAAATGGTACAAATCATTTAAATTTTGTCGAAAGAAATGCTAAATCCAATCTGAAAAATTGTGAATTTTTTAAAATATTTGAGGTCGAACGTTTCCGACAAGAGTTAGAATCCATTAAAAATTATAAAAAATTATAATAATTATTTATTTGACAAAATGTCACAGAATTTTTTAATCTACATCCAAAACATTGAATTCGGATCACACCTAAAGAAGTGATGCAAATTCAGTGCAACGACTGTTGAAATCGCCTCTGCGTCAATTTTGCACCACTTCCGGATCCAATACGAACATTTTCATTACTTTTTTGGCGACGCTTTTTTTGCTGGGTATATATAGTTACTGGCTAAATCAGATTCAGTATTGATAAATGTGATATTCCTTGGTTTTCTAGAGGATATTATACTTTTCTAACTCAAATCATTTAGAAAAAGGAACGAAAGAAATTGGAAACAATTGAGTCTTTCAGGTGCTTGAAAATTAGATTATAAATAAATACGGACCATTTCTATACCTTAATATTATATGAAATATGTTTATTTGAAATATAAATACCAGTAATATGGGCCTTAGATAAGGTCTGGGCCCATTTTATTGGTATTGATAGACTTCTTTGTTGTTCGCCACTTCCATAACTCTCGTTTTCCTACTGCTCACTCACTGACTTTTGTAATAAAATTCAAAATAAGTAATATTAAAAATATATACATTTATTACATTTTGATTTTTAAAATAATAATTATGTTTTCAACAGAAATTATTTTTAAGTTCAGATCAATCACAATAAGTACAATAAATTATTTGCTAAGCAATATGGCATCTCAGTTGTCATAACAAACCAAAGATAATTGAGAAGAAGATGCAGTCTTGTCATAGCAAAACTGAAGCACCAGAGGACTCTGCCAACAAAATATCATAAAGTTTGCGTCGACGTGTCTCTCAAATGTACTGCAGTTTGCGTCGGAAAATATCATAACATTTGTGTTTTTCATAAATTTCTGAATAAAAACCCACAAAAGCAATACCAAAACGATTGTAGAAAATTAAAATAAAACGTATGTGTATTTTAAAGCAAATATTCATTATGGTTTTATGTGAATATTGCCGTTTTAAATTTATTCCTGGGCAGAGCTGCTTTGGAAAAAATTGACAAATAAAATAATTTTTTTCTCATAGCCCTCTACACCTTGACATGTGTTTTCTCTTTATAAGAGCACAATGCTTAATCTTGTTATACTCAATTATCTTTGTAACAAACAGAGAAAATTAATACTAAATAATGTTTCCATTCAATTAAATGTTTGACAGACAATTTGATGCTTCTATAACCAGTGCTTCATACCCAATGCCTTCAATATCAAAACGCTTCGATTGTTGAATGACATTCATTTTCGCCGCAAAAGAGTCCATAACTTTCTCTTGTTTTCTCTGCTCTCTGTAACAAATAATCTTCTCATGTGGCATCATGGCTCTTTTTCGATATGCCACCGCTATTTATTTATTTCCTGGCGCTCTTTTTTTTTTGTTTTGTGTATATTGGGCATCCAGTTCATATTTGATATCAGACAAGAGAGTAAAACGTTGTCAGTTTAGAATTAAGAATCATTGGCAATTAATGGAAAAGAGTGGTGGAAATTAAATTTCAATCAATAAAAAACTCATCAAGTATTGGTCCCAAAAAGAGTGAATAAATAAAACTGAATTGAACATTTTAATTAATAATATCTTGTTAAAATTTCTTTTTATAATTTTTTTGCATCTATTAATATGTTGAAATTAATATACATATATTTTTAGATATATTTAATTTTTGTGTATTTATTATAATATATAATAAAAACAAAAAAAAAATGAGGAAAGAATTTTTGTATACTCAGATAAATAAATATTGTTTTTAGCATTTGACACTTGAAGTAACACCAAATTAATGAACCGTTATAAAATATGGTCAAATTAGTGAGCCATTTGATAAGTATTTTGTTTTGAATTAAAATGTTTGTTTACATTTTAAACAAAAGTTTTTTTATTACTTTATTTCAAACTGTAGTACACAATATTATGTTATGATTTATTTCTAATCTTAAACAACTACAAAAATTCAAAGCCTCGAAACACATTTAGTACGCTATAGTAGGCCAAACAACATCTTACCATTGAAGGAACTATTAACTCTGAAAGTATAAAGAATTTGCATACAAATTATACTAGATAAATTTATCTTTGTATAGAATATACTACAGAATATATTATAAAAAAAATTGTCAAAATTTTATTCAATTCTATATTTTTTTAAATTTTAATTTCCATCGAAATGTTTCTCAAAATTTTATTCCTATAGAAAATTTTCTCAAAATTTTATTTCTATACAAAATATTCTAAAAATTTTATTCCCATAGAAATTGTTCTCAAATTTGTATTTCTATAGAAAATTTTGTCAAAATTTTATTTCCATAGAAATTTTTCTCAACATTTTATTTCTATAGAAAATTTTTCTCAACATTTTATTTTAACAAAAAATTTTCTCAAAGTTTTATTTCTATTAAAAATTTCTCCTAATTTTATATCTATAGAAAATTTTGCCAAAATTTTATTTTTTCCAAAAATTTTCTCAAAGTTTTATTTCTATAAAAATCTTCTCAAAATGTTATTTTTCTAAAAAAAAAAAAAGTTCTCAAAACTGTATTTCTATAGAAAATTTTCTCCACATTTTATTTCTTCAAAAAATTTTGTCAAAATTTTATTTCTACAAAAAATTTTCTCAAAGTTTTATTTCTATTAAAAATTTTCTCAAAATTATATTTATATAAAAAATTTTCTCTACATTTTATATTTATAGAAAATTTTGTCAAAATTTTATTTAAAAAAAAACTTTTTTAATGTTTTATTTCTATTAAAAATCATCTCAAAATTTTATTTTTCTAAAAAAAATTACAAAAATTTTATTTCTTTAAAAAATTTTATCAAAATTTTATTTCTATAAAAAAAATTTCTCAAAATTTTAATTCAATAAAAAAAAATTAAAAAATTTTAATTCTATAGAAAATGTTCTCAACAATTTTTTTCAAAATTTTGTTAAAATTTTAGTTCTACAAAAAAAAAATCTCAAAGTTTTATTTCTATTAAAAATTTTCTCAATGAGTTATTTCTTTTCTCAATATTTTATTTCTGTAAAAAAAATTCTAAAAATGTTTTTTCTCGAAAAAAAATCTTCTCAAAATTTTATTCCCATAGAAAATTTACTCAAAATTTTATTGCCATAACAAATTTTCTCAAAATTTTATTTCTTCAGAGTATATTCTCACAATTTCATTTATCATTGTGAGGTACGCTTGCTAAATGCAATGGTGCTGACTCCTGTTGAAATGTCCATGGTCTGCCGTCGAAATGTTTTATTTCTATAGAAAAATTTCTCAAAATTTTGATTCTATACAAAATATTCTCTCAGTTTCATTTCTATAAAATTTTCTCAAAACTTAATACATATAGAAAATTTTCTCAAAATTTTATTTCTATATAAAATTTTCTCAAAAGTTATTTCAATACAAAATTTTCTTAAAATGTCATTTCTATAAAAATTTTTCTCAAAATTGTATTTCTATAGAAAATTTTCTCAATATTTTATTTCTATAGAAAATTTTCTCAAAATTTTATTTCTATACAAGGTTAGGTTAGGTTAGGTTAGGTGGCAGCCCGATGTATCAGGCTCACATAGACTATTCAGTCCATTGTGATATCACATTGGTGAACTTCTCTCTTATCACTGAGTGCTGCCCGATTCTATGTTAAGCTCAATGACAAGGGACCTCCTTTTTATAGCCGAGTCCGAACGGCGTTCCACATTACAGTGAAACCACTTAGAGAAGTTTTGAAACCCTCAGAAATGTCACCAGCATTATTGAGGTGGGATAATCCACCGCTGAAAAACTTTTTGGTGTTCGGTCGAAGCAGGAATCCAACCCACGACCTTGTGTATGCAAGGCGGGCATGCTAACCATTGCACCACGGTGGCTCTATACAAAATTTTTTGCACAATTTTATTTCTTTCAATTTTCATAGTTCGGTCCTCAAAGTAATGCCAGATGTGCCTAACGTAGTGGATTACACCCTGGCAAAACCACTTTTCGACAAAAAGTTTGAAACTCTAATTCCCAACAGTGGTGTACACAGACCCCGGGGAATAAAAGATATATAGATTTCTATACTGATGGCTCCAAATTGAATGGACAAGTGGGGTTCGGAGTATATTCTAAAGATCTGGAAATTCGAATAGCGAAAAGATTACCTAATCACTGTAGTGTTTTCAAGGCTGAAATATTGGCAATAAGAGAGGTGGTGAATTGGCTGAGAAGTAATGTTCCAACAAATGTTGGCATTAATATATACTCAGACAGTCAACCTGCAATAAAATCCTTGGACTCCGTGTTCCTTAACTCAAAAACGGCCATAGACTGCCGCAAATCTCTCAACGAGATGGCTGAGCAGTACAATATTCACCTAATATGGGTGCCTGGTCATAGGAACATACCGGGGAACTGTGAAGCAGATGTGTTAGCAAGGCTAGGAACTACCTTACATATTCCAGGGGAACTAGAATCTGTTGGTATGCCTCTGGCCACCTGCAAGCTCTTACTGCGTGAGAAGGCTGTTATGATGGCCAATATTCGATGGGAAAATTGCAAGGGTTGTAACGACACCAAGCAAATGTGGCCCCATTTAAACTTAAACCGCACACTAGATATGCTAGTGTTCTCAAGGCGTCAGATAGCACTCCTAATATCTGCTATAACGGGTCGCTGCCTGATAGGCGAATTTGCAAAAACTATAGGTGCGAAGTATAATGACTATTGTATAAGCTGTCATGACGTGGAGGAAAAGGAATCAATTAAACACCTCTTGTGTGAGTGTCCTGCTTTTTGTGTAAGGCGTAAGCGAATTTTAGGAGCATATAGCTTTAGATTACTGGCTGACCTGGAAAACGTTAACTTAAGCAGTTTGTTAATGTTTTTGGAGCAATCTGGTTGGTTCCACAAAAGTAAATAATAGAGAAGGTTCAGTGGTTAAGACTAGAAGTGCCCATATGTAATAGGTACTTTTAGTTAAATGTGGTATCACAATGGACTGAATAGTCTAAGTGAGCCTGAAATTTAATCGGGCTGCCACTTTAACCTAACCTAACCTTCTTTCAATTTTTCTATATACAATTTTTCTCAAAACTTAATACATATATAAAATGGTCTCAAACTTTTATTTCTATACAAAATTTCCTCAAATGTTATTTCTATACAAAATTTTCTTAAAATGTCATTTCTATAAAAATTTTTCTCAAAAATGTATTTCCATAGAAAATTTTCTCAATATTTTATTTCTTGGGAAAATTTCCCAAAATTTTATTTCTATTAAAAATTTTCTCAAAATTTTATTTCTATAAAGAATTTTCTGAAAAATGTATTTCTGTAACAAATTTTCTAATAAAATTTATTTATCATTGTGAGGTAGATATGAAGCCACAAAACTGCTTGATTCATCTACTACTTCATACAATCTGGATGCTTTTTAAATGAAGGGTATAAAATATCCGACTATACTCAGACTGAACCGGCTTCTTTATTTATTTTATGTTTCACGAAATTAGTATCAAATTTGTTTATTATTTAAAATTTAAGCTTTCTTAACCTTCGACAAAATACTTTTACTTTCTACGTATAAGTTGACTGAAGTAGAAAACCTGATCTCTAAATTCACGATCTTTACATATGGCAGATATTTAGTACGTTTTTCGACCTCACATCAAATATAGTAGCTTCAAAACCGGCAAATTCAGTAGATGTGGCGAACAAATTTACATTATTCAATACATTTGTTTTCAGTTCACTATGAATTTTGTTTGAACAAATTTATATTTGTTTTAATTCAAGTATAACTTCTTCACAATTGGTATATCAAGGGGAATTGTGGTTTCAGAGAGAAATACATAGCTCAAATAATTGAGAAATTTCAAGTGAATAAGTAAGTGATTAATTGTAGCGGAATATTTCGTTTTGGGATATTTCGATTTGAACTTCCTGCTCCATGTTAACAAGTGATGTCAAATATTTGAAAAAATAAACAAAAATATATTCATCTGTTTTGTGTTTTCAACTGTTTTGAATATTGACAAAAATCACCTTTATATTTTTTAACACTCAATGTTTTTAGAAGTGTAAAATAATAACTGTGAAGTGAAATAAAGACTTAAAATGACTAGAATCAGGAAATACCAACAAGTAAAAGTAATTTTCAATATAAATAAAATTTTGACAATATTCAATTCCAATGGATTTCCTATGTTGCTATTAAAATATTTTGGGTAATCGACAAAGTATTTTCGTATTTTGTCAATAGATGTTATTGGAGTCTTCCAAGACCAATGCTACTAATCACATTGTGTCTTTTGGTGTAGGGAAGGTGATACTTTAAGCCACATTAAACCAAAAAAAAATTATATTGGGAAAAGTTGGATCAAATGTGAATCAAATACTTCCATAGAAAATTTTTCCAAAATTTTAATTCTATAGAAAATTTAGTCAAAATTTTATTTATAAAGTAAATTTTATCAAAATTTTATTTACATAGGAAATTCAGTCAAAATTTTATTCACATAGAAAATTCAGTCAAAATTTTATTGCTATAGAAATTTTTTCGAAAATTGTTTTAAAAATTAATTTCTGTAAGAAATTTTGTCAAAATATCATTTCTATAGGAAATTTTTTCAAAATTTCATTTCCATAGGAAATCTTGTCAAAATTTAATTTCTATAGAAATTTCTCCCAAATTTTTTTCAAAATTTTATTTCTATAAAAAACGTTCTTAATATTTCATTTTTATAGAAAATGTTCTCAAAATTGTATTTCTATAAAAAATTCTCTCAAAATTTTACTACAATAGAAATTTTTCTCAAAATTTGTTTTTTTTTATAGAAAATTTTCTCAAAATTTTATTTCTATAAAAAATTTTCCATTTGATAATTGTTCATAAAAACGAGCTCGAGGTCTGTATGTTTACTTATTATTTATCCAATATTTCGGGATTTCATGGAAAGACTTCATCGGGAAATTTTTTCTGCGTATACAAATAAAAAAATTTCTCAAAAATTTATTTTTATAGAAAATTTTCTCAAAATGTTATTTCTATTTCTAAAGAAAATTTTCTCAAAATTTTATTTCCAAAGAAAATTTTCTCGAAATTTTATTTCTAAGGAAAATTTTCTAAAAAAAAATATTTCTTTAGAAAAATTTAGAAAAATTTAGACAAAATTTTATTTCTAAAGAAAATGTTAGTTCTATAGAAAATTTTCTCAAAATTGTATTTCAATAGAATATTTTCTCAAAATTTTATTCCTAAAGAAAATTTTCTCGAAATTTTATTTCTAAGTTAAATTTTCTGAAAAAAAAAATATTTACTTAGAAAATTTAGACAAAATTTTATTTCCAACGAAAACTTTATTTCTATAGAAAATTTTCTCAAAATTGTATTTCGATAGAATATACAATAGAATAGAAAATTTTCCCAAAATTTTATTTCGGTAGAAAATTTCCCCAAATTTTATTTCTATAGAAAATTTTCTGAAAGTTTTATTTCTGTAGAATATTTTCGGAAAATTTTATTTCTGTAGAACATTTTCTGAAAATTTTATTTCTGTAGAAAATTTTCTGAAAATGTTATTTCTATAGACAACTTTTTGAACATTTTATTTCTAGAAAAATTTTGTCAATATTTTATTTCTAAAGAAAATTTTCACAAAATTTTGTTTCTAAAGAAATTTTCACGAAATTTTATTTCTAAGATAAATTTTCTAAAAAAAATATTTCTTTAGAAATGTTATTTCTATAGAAAATTTTCTCAAAATTGTATTTCGATAGAATATTTTCTCAAAATTTTATTTCAGTAGAAAATTTCCCCAAAATTTATTTCTATAGAAAACTTTCTGAAAATTTTTTTTCTATAGAAAATTTTGTCAATATTTTATTTTTAAAGAAAATTTTCTCAAAATACGGTGGCTCCCTTCGATAGAATATACAATAGAATACAAAATTTTCCCAAAATTTTATTTCGGTATAAAATTTCCCCAAATTTTATTTCTATAGAAAATTTTCTCAATGTTTTATTTCTGTAGTACATTTTCTGAAAATTTTATTTCTGTAGAACATTTTCTGAAAATGTTATTTCTATAGACAACTTTTTGAAAATTTTATTTCTAGAAAAATTTTGTCAATATTTTATTTCTAAAGAAAATGTTCACAAAATTTTGTTTCTAAAGAAAATTTTCTCGAAATTTTATTTTTATAGAAAATTTTCTAAAAATTGTATTTCGATAGAATATACAATAGAATAGAAAATTTTCCCAACATTTTATTTCGGTAGAAAATTTTCCCAAATGTTATTTCTATAGAAAATTTTCTCAAAATGTTATTTCTGTAAAACATTTTCTTAAAATTTTATTTCTGTAGAAAATTTTCTGAAAATGTTATTTCTATAGACAACTTTTTGAAAATTTTATTTCTAGAAAAATTTTGTCAATATTTTATTTCTAAAGAAAAATTTCACAAAATTTTGTTTCTAAAGAAAATTTTCTCGAAATTTTATTTCTATAGAAAATTTTCTCAACATTGTATTTCGATAGAATATTTTCTCAAAATTTTATTTCTATAGAAAAATTTCGCAAAATTTTATTTTGGTAGAAATTTTCGCCAAATTTTATTTCTATAGAAAATTTTATTTATAAAGTAAATTTTATCAAAATTTTATTTACATAGAAAATTCAGTCAAAATTTTATTTCTATAGAAATTTTGTCGAAAATTGTTTTAAAAATTAATTTCTGTAAGATATTTTGTCAAAATATCATTTCTATGGAAAATTTTGTCAAAATTTCATTTCTATAGGAAATGTTGTCAAAATTTAATTTCTATAGAAAATTCTCCCAAATTCTCCCAAATTTTTCTCAAAATTTTATTTCTATAGAAAATTTTCTCAAAATTGTATTTCGATAGAATATTTTCCCAAATTTTTTTTCTATAGAAAGTCTTCGCAAAATTTTATTTCAGTTGTATAAATTTTTTGTTTTAAATATTATTTCTATAGAAAATGTTGTCAACATTTTATTTCTATGGAAGTGTGTTTCTTTAGAGAATCTTCTCAAAATATAATATCTATAAAATATTTTCTCACAATATTATGTCTATAAAAAATATATGACAAAAAGTAGATAAATGGGAATCACTTAGTGGTGGTTGTTAATTTCTTATTTTCATCCCTAAATGGCGTTTATTTAGCTAAGTTCATCAATAAAGCAAATGTTTAATCATGTGTTTTAAATGCTACAGTTTTCATATTCATAAGAAAGAAGCCACAAGTTATAAACGCCTCATATATCCAACGAAATGCATGCGAGACCAAGTGATTTACGAGGGAATCATTAACATTTTTTTTTTTGATTTTCAGAGAACACTAAACTGGTAACCACGATCACATTCTGATATCAGCTGTCTGGGATAAGGTAGCAAGCTCGTGTATTTGTTTTACGTTTTTTTTTTCTCCTCAATACCATAAAATACGTCAAGAGAACAAAACTGAATGTAATACAGGAATTGGAATTCTGTTGGTTTCTAACAAACAAAAGCCACATAACCCAGGATGGATTTTGATCGTGTCCTTGAGAAATGTGGTAATTTTGGCCGCTTCCAATGGATTCTTCTGCTCTTGTACGGTTGTACCAACATTTTGTCTTCGATGCATTATTTTTCACAAACCTTGATAAGTTTTACTCCCGACCATTGGTGTTATCATCCTCAATTGGCGAATAAATCTTTGGAAGAAATCGAAAAAATCTATAGACAATTTTCTAAGCCCCACTGTACATTATTGGAGAATTGGGATGAGCAAAAAGGAATTGCAAAGCCTGCCGAAAGTGGAGAGTGTCGCGAGTGGTTCTATAGGAGTCAAGATGGTTATGAGAGTATTACAACAGAGGTAAGTAAAAATATTTTAGTTGGTTTAAATTTAGAATATAAATTAGGCCCAATATATAAGTCAAGGAAACAAAATCAAGGAACAGTTTTTAGCTGTACCCTTACTTTATGAAAACCTTTAAAATTGTATCGATTCAGGTTTCCATCATTTAAATGTTATCCAAAAACTATGCCTTTATAATACATTGTGTTTACCTAGCAATACTAGCGCCTAAAAGTATGCTTCATTTTATATCTTTTCATCTTCTACAGTTAAATTGGGTTTGTGATAATGCCTTTCGCAATGCTGTGGGTCAATCTTTTTATTTCGTGGGAGCTGTGGTGGGTACCATTGGCTTCGGGGCCCTGGCTGATCGTATAGGACGTTTACCCGCTGTAATGTTAAGCACTTTAACAGGTGGCTTTGGAGATTTCATAACGTCTTTTGTTCACAATGTGACCATGTATAGCATCAGTCGCTTCATATCTGGCCTATCTACAGATACTTTCTATATGCTAATGTATATTTTAGGTAAGGATTGACCATGAAACATTCTAATTGAAATTCTAAATAGACACTTGCTGTCATTTCTCTTTCAGTTTTTGAATATCTGGATCCCAAGAAGAGGACTATTGGCCTAAATATTGTACCCACAATTTTCTATAGTACCGGTTTAATGTTATCCCCTTGGTTTGCACTTTGGGTTCAGACATGGCGAAAATATCTTTTGGTCGCCTCTGTACCTGTATTATTGGTCCTTGTCTATCCTCTGATAGCTTGTGAAAGTGCAAATTGGCTTTTAACACGAAAAAAGTACGAAAGGGCAGTGAAATGTCTAAAGCATGTAGCAAAATTTAATGGACGTCAGGTCGATGAAAAAGTCTTCGGTGAATTTGTGGAATTCTATAAACAAAAGATTGTCATTGAAGAGAAAGAGGTGAAAAGCAATGATACATTTTGGGGTATGTTTAAAACACCGCGATTAAGGAAATTCACCATTATTCTAATGGTTAAGAGGTAAGTGTGACTTCACAAATATTGAGTTTTATTTTTAAGAATAAATCAGGAAGTCAGAACGAAGGGACGTGAAATTGATTAGACCAAAATTTATTATAAAATCAAGAAATCTGAAACCCTGGACTAAAATTTTATTGAGAACAGAGAGCGCTGTCCTATAGTACAATTGCTTGAATACATTTTCCCAGTTGAATTTAACCGCTGAGAGGATATTATCCGCTGGGAGAAATCTGAAACCCTGGACTAAAATGTTATAGGGAACATAGAGCGCAGTCCTATAGTACAATTGCTTCCCTGCCTCATGATGAGAGGTGAATTTATAGGGAGCACAGATCCTGTAGTGCAATTGCTTCTCCGCTTAGTGATTAGAGACGGATATCCACACTTTAGCATAAATTGGTAACTAGGAGTTACCTGTTCAAATACCGAGAAATGCTAGGTCTTAGATGTGAAATCTGTTCAATGCTGCATGGGTAATACGAGATGGTTTTCTAGCCGTACCACCGCACTACCACCGTGGTGCAATGGTTAGCATGCCCGCCTTGCATACACAAGGTCGTGGGTTCGATTCCTGCTACGACCGACCTCAGTAATGCTGGTGACATTTCAGAGGGTTTCAAAGCTTCTCTAAGTGGTTTCACAGGAATGTGGAACGCCGTTCGGACTCGGCTATAAAAAGGAGGTCCCTTATCATTGAGCTTAACATGGAATCGGGCAGCACTCAGTGATAAGAGAGAAGTTCACCACTGTGGTATCACAATGGACTGAATAGTCTAAGTGAGCCTGATACATCGGGCTGCCACATAACCTAGCCGTGCCTGACTGCGTCATCCTCAATAACGCCTGCAATCCCTAAGAATCTCTGGATAGGTGATTAATACCAGAACAAACTCCAAAAACTCCCCCAAAAATTCATTATGTGCTGGTAGGTGAGTAGGATACAACACTTTTCGAGTGTCTTTGAGTGACAATAGTAGCGTAATTTGTTTTTCGCCATTTGGGTGATTCTCCATTGGGTCTCACTAGAACTGGTCCTCACACCATTAAAGGTCTACTATGTATGAATTGTGCCATCTTTTTATCTTTCCCTCTATGTACTGCCAGCCAATGCCTTCAGGGTTTTATTTCAACTGCCAAAGTTATTGGCATCCATCCATCCGCATGTCCACTAAAGTGAAAAAGGTTTTTAAACGTCACGCCAAAAATTATGAATGTGGTCACGAAAATGGATGTGGAAACCCTGGTTGACCTCTTTAATCCATGTTGCCAATAGTGTCACCGTCGTTGTTTTAATAGTTCTATCGGTTCTTCCTAAGTCTAAGGAGAAGGCATAATCCAACGATGAAAAACTTTTTGACGTTTAATTGAAACTGGGATTGGTCCCATGGTCCTTTTTATTCAAGGCAGCTAAGCTAACCAATGATATTATTAATACCTCAAAATCCCTGTGGGATTGTTTCATAGATTCCAGAATCTTCTTAGCAAGGGAAGAAGTGCATGTGGTTTACAATATCGAAATCATCTTCCGTATTTTCCACTTCACCTTAATTTCACGGCTACTGATACATACTATACTGAATGTCTGGGGCAGGAATTTACTGATCTTCTTTCCAATTTGCTTCATCATTCTCATTACGAGGCCTTAATCACCTGGAGTACATCAGAGAGGTTTGAAGGATAGCATTTTACTTATAGCAGTCTGAGGTGTACGAAGAAAAGGCTGCTGTAGGAAATCGCCGTATGGCAGTAACCTTACTGAAACTCCAGATTCTATTATCGGCCGAGTTTTCTTTCGGATTCTCATTGGACAGAGGCAGAAAATACCACCAGCAGGAATGCATCTTTGGCACACTCTACTCACGACCTGCCTCAAGATTCTTCATCCATCCGGCCTGACTCTTGCTGGTAGGGGCAACCTTAACTTCCATAATCGAGGAAAATAACTAGCAGTTAGCTTTACAGAGTCTATGGTTAGGTGACAGCCCCATATTTCAGGCTCACTTAGACTATTCAGTACATTGTGATAAGTCCCTAATGGTCTCCTTTTCGCGGTATCTGTCCTCTTTTAGGAATTTGCGCTCCAAACAAAATACAGAATGATCACCTCGATAAGACTTCCTTCAGTATTTTGATTGAACAGATCCTGGAAATTCCACCTGATATCGGAACAATTTTTCCCATTATCCAGCTTTCCGAAATTTTACGGCTGCTGAGACATACATTGGAGTTGTGGGGGCTAGGAATCTAGCGCCCTTCTCCCAAGTGTGTTCCAGCATCGTCGTATCGTTACCTTCATCTGCCTGAAGATTATTTATCCATTCGGCCTGACTCTTGCCTAGAACTTTGACTTCAATAATCGAGGAAATTAAGTAGCACTTAGCTTTACCACAGTCCATAATCGTCCCCTTCTCGGGAACGATTGTGTCTGTCCTTCGTGAAACTCTAGATGCTGTGGTCGGCTGGGTCTTCCCTCCGGATTTTGATCGAACAGAGCTCAGAAATTCCACCAGACATCGGAACAATTTTCCCCATTATCCAGTTTTCCGGAATTTCATGGTTGCTGATATATACATTGGAGGTGTATCGTCGTATCGATATCTTCATCTGCCTTAATATTCTTTATGCATTCGGCCGGAATTTTACTGGTATTGACAACCTTAACTTCCATAATCGAGAAAAATAACTAGCAGTAATCTTTATCAGAGTTCAAACTCGTCCTCTTCTCGGTAAGCATTTTTTTTTTGTTCCCAGGTGGGAATTTGAGCCCGTAACGAAAAACCGAACGATCACTTTAGTGAGACTCTAGATCATATGGTCAGTTGGGTCTGATTTTGATAGAACAGAGTCCGGAAATTTCACCTAATATCGGAACAATCTTTCCCATTATCCAGCTTTCCGGAATTTCACGACTGCTGAGACATAAATTGAAGGTATGTGCAAGGAATCTAGCGACCTTCTCCCAAGTGTGCTTCAGTATCATCGTATCCATACCTTCATTGGCTGGAGCATATGTGAGAGGTCTGAAGGATCGGCATCTACTTGTACAATCAGAAGTCTGAGATCGGAAAATGTTCTGCATAATTCAAACGTTGTGGAGAGTAACCTTTCAGAATTTGCGCTTCAATACAAATCGGTCTCCATAGTGAGACTCCAGATCCTATTATCGCTCTACTCACGACCTGCCTGAAGATTCTTTATCCATCCGGCCTGACTCTTGATGGTATGGGCAACCTTGACTTCCATAATGGAGGAATTATGGAAGTTATAGCAGTTAGCTTTACCAGAGTCGTCTTCTCCCGGTTACGAAATCACATTGGTAAGACTCTAGATCCTATGGTCAGCTGGGTCTTCCTTTCAGATTTTGATTGAACAGAGCCTGGAAATTTCATATTATATCGGAACAATCTTTCCCATTATCCAGCTTTCTGGAATCTTACGGCTGCTGAGACATACATCGTAAGTGTGGGAGCGAGGAATCTAGCGCCCTTTGAAGCGCCCGATTAACTCCAACATCTTCGCAACGAGACCTAGAACACATCTGAGGGATCTAAAGGATCACCTTCTACTTATACAATCAGCAGTCTAAGATGCTCGAAAAAATTTTCTGCAGACGGTATTTGCCTCTCGGAGTATGCCGACCAAACCAACTACTGATGTTATCTTTCCGCGTGGGGTTTGGGTTTGGATAAAAATCTTCTTGCTTAAGCGTGGGCTAGGAATGTCCCGTCTTTCTCTCCAATGTGCTTCAGCATTCTCGCGTGAGACCTTTACTGCATGAAGTACACCTGAAAGCAGTCGCTGTATGAGAATTGCCTTTCGGAGTTTACGACCCAATCGAAATACGGATGCTATTTGTCCGTTTGAATTTGGATCAAACTCTTCTCGTTAAGGTGTTGCTGCAAGTTTAGCTAGAAATCCAAGCTGCGGGAATGCATCATTTACATGCTCTACCCAAGATCCTGCTGAAGATTCTGTCAGCAACCGGCCTGAAGCTGGCTGGTATTGGCAATTTCAAATTCCTTAAACGCGGTAAAGAGTTAGGGTTAGCTTTAGCAATCTTCATAATCGTCGCCTTCTCGGGAACTATGGAGACCCGTCACCAGGTCAATTATCACTGTATCCAGGAGGTGGTTGGAGTTCATGGCTATATCAACGTGCCAGTCGCCTACTGAACAAAGAGGTTAGAACTGACCATATAGTTATACTGAGAGCTTCACCGATAATGGTAATGCTCACAAATACTATGCGTTAATTTCAGTTATAATTTAAAAATATTTAATATGTTACTATGGAGATAGAGGAAATAAAAATGTATTATTATTATAATTAATCTTCAATTAAAACTATTTATCAAACATTTATATAACTTTCTTTATTGCAGTGTTATTGTTACTATGGCCTATGATATAATCTCACGCAACATGGAGGGCATGGGCTCTTCACCATTCAAACTCTTTTCGTATACAGCCTTTTGTTACTTCCCCGGAGGCCTTAGCATTATGGCTTTCCAAAATATAATTGGTCGTAAAGGCATGGCCACTGTCTCTATGTTGGTTGGTGGTATTATTACAGCTGTCACCGGATTCCTGATAGCTTTCATGGATGCAAAATCCAATGCATTACTCTTGGGTATCATGGTTGGATTGGGACGATATGGTGCTGTGGTAGCCTGGGACGCTGAGGTCCAATATTGTACAGAAATTATACCCACCAGTGTTAGAGGAAGGGGTGTAGCCAATATTCATGTTTTGGGCTATGCTTGTAGTTTCCTCAATTCATATGTTTTGTTTTTGGCCACATTTTATCGACCGCTACCTGCACTTTTCATCAGTACCATTATGTTGGTGGGAGCTGGATTGTGTCTGTGTCTTCCAGAGACTTTGAATAAGTATGAAATATAGTTAGTTAGTTTTAATCATGTTTATATGTTGTTTTTTTTTTTTCAGAAAACTTCCGGAAACTTTAAGTGATGGCGAATCGTTTGGTCTAGGCGAGAAATGGTATTATTACCCCTGCTGCAGTCGAAATCGCAAGATATCAACGTTGTCCAAAGAAATTCCAAATACTTTGGATGCGGGCCGTGAGAACACCTATATTTAACTTAAAAATATTTCTTATAGAAAAAATTATAATAAAGCCAAATATGCGAATGCCAAAATTTAGAGATGCTTTAAAGAAAATCAAAAAATGCCATCAGCTTGACAGAGAAAACAGATAAAACTTCGACCGTTTATAAGAAAATTGTTCATGCCACCATCAAGGTGACACTCAATCCTTAAATATGACTCTCTGCTAACTATAAATTTACTTTATTATTCAGAATGCTTACTGGCAGATCTTTACACTTGGTTGCCACTTACATTTTCTATATAAATAAAATTCTCTATGGAAATAGAATTTTGACAAAATTTTTTGTAGAAATAAATTTTTGATAACATTTTCTATGGAAATAGAATTTTGACAAAATTTTTTTATTTTTTCACAAAATTTTCTTTAGAAACAAAATTTTGGCAACATTTTCTATAGAATAAAATTTTGACAAAATTTTGTATAGAAATAAAATAAAATACAATTTTGACAAAATTTTTGATAGAAATAGAATTTTGACAAAATTTTTTATAGAAATACAATTTTCACAAATTTTTCTATAGAAATAAAATGTTGATAAAAATGTTTGTAAAAATAAAACTTTGAAAAAATTTCTAACGAAATAAAATTTTTAAAAAATGTTCTTTAGAAATAAAATTTTGACAAAATTTTTCTAAAGAAATAACATTTTGACAAAATTTTCTATAGAAATAAAATTTTAATAAAATTTTCTGTGGAAATAAAAGTTTGAGAAAATGTTCTACAGAAATAAAATTTTGACAAAATTTTCTATAGAAATAACATTTTGAAAAAATTTCCTATAAAAATAAAATTTTGACAAAATTTTCTATAGAAATAAAATTTTGACAAAATTTTCTATAGAAATACAATTTTGACTAAATTTTCTATAGAAATAAAATTTTGACAAAATTTCCTATAAAAATAAAATTTTGACAAAATTTTCTATAGAAATAAAATTTTGACAAAATTGTCTATAGAAATAAATTTTTGATAAAATAGAATTTTGACAAAATTTTTAATAGAAATAGAATTTCGACAAAATTTTCTATAGAAATAAAATTTTGAGAAAATTTTCTATAAAAATAAAATTTTGACAAATTTTTCTATAGAAATAAAATTTGGACAAAATTTTTTATTGAAATAGAATTTTGACAAAATTTTCTGTAGAAATAAATTTTTGATAAAATTTTCTATGGAAATAGAATTTTGACAAAATTTTTTATAGAAATAGAATTTTCACAAAATTTTCTATAGAAATAAAATTTTGACAAAATTTTCTATAGAAATAAAATTTTGACAAAATTTTCTAGAGAAATAAAATTTTGACAACATTTTCTATAGAAATTAAATTTTGACAAAATTGTCTATAGAAATAAAATTTTGACAAAATTTTCTATAGAAATAAAATGTTGACAAAATTTTCTATAAAACTAAAATTTTGACAAAATTTTCTATAAAAATAAAATTTTGATAAAATTTTCTGTGGAAAAAGAATTTTGACAAAGTTTTCTATAGAAATAAAATTTTGACAAAATTTTCTATAGAAATAAAATTTTGAGAAAATTTTCTATAGAAATAAAATTTTGAGAAAATTTTCTATAGAAATAAATTTTTGACAAAATTTTCTATGGAAATAAAATTTTGATAAAATGTTCTATAGAAATAAAATGTTGACAAAATTTTCAATAAAAATAAAATTTTTATAAAATTTTCTATGAAAAAAGAATTTTGACAAAATTTTTTATAGAAATAAAATTTTAATAAAATTTTCTGTAGAAATAAAAGTTTGAGAAAATGTTCTACAGAAATAAAATTTTGGCAAAATTTTCTATAGAAATAAAATTTTGACAAAATTTTCTATAGAAATAAAATTTTGATGAAATTTACTATAGAAACAAAATTTAGACAATTGGGGTCTAAATGGGGGCTATACCAAAACATGGACCTAAACGCACTATATGCGGCACACTATTTCGGCCCAAAAAATACGTACAAACTTGCAATTTAAGGCAAATCGGATAAAAACTACGGACTCCAGAAGCCGAGGACCCCAAATCAGAGGGTCGTTTTATATGGGGGCTATATCAAAATCTTTATAGCCCATCATCGAACTTAGCCTACCTGCAAACAGAAAACGAATCTGTGCCAATTTTCTGACAAAATTTTCTTTAGAAATAGAAAATTTTTTCAAAATTTATACGATGGCAATAAAATGTTGGTAGATTATTTTTGGCTCGAGTGGCAATCGTGCTTTTTCTCTGATTGGGGATCGGTTTATCTGGGGGCTATATATAACTATAGAACGATACGGACCAATTTTGCTCCTTCAAGAGACTCCGGAGGTCAAATCTGGAGATCGGTTTATATGGACTCTATATATAATTATAAACCGATATGGACCAATTTTTGCATGATTGTTAGAGACCATATACTAACACCATGTACCAAATTTCAACAGGATCGGATGTATTTTGCTTCTCTTAGAGGCTCCGGAAATCGAATCCGGGGATAAGTCTATATGAGGGCTATATATAATTTGGACCGATATGGACCAATTTTTGCATGGTTGTTAGATGGTGTTAGTATACCATATACCAAATTTCAGCCGGATACGATGAAATTTGCTTTGCTTAGAGGCTCCGCAAGCCAAATTTGTGGGTCCGCTTATATGGGGGCCATACGAAAAAGTGAACCGATATGGCCAATTTGCAATACCATCCGACCTACATCAATAACAACTACTTGTGCCAAGTTTCAAGTCGATGGCTTGTTTCGTTCGGAAGTTAGCGTGATTTCAACAGAAGGACGGACGGATATGCTTAGATCGACTGTGAATTTCACCACTACCCAGAATATAAATACTTTATGGGGTCTTAAAGCAATATTTCAATGTGTTACAAACGGAATGACAAAGTTAATAATATCCTATGGTGGAGGGTATAGTTAATGGGATCAATTAATTTCGTGATTGAATCAGAATTTTTTTGTGTGTAAATTTTTATTTGAATCAATTAAAAAATTATTTGAAATTTTCAAAAAAAAGGCAATTAATTTCATTAGTTTACAAAGAAAATGTACATTTGATGAGAGGTGACTTTTCTTATGTATTTTGATCTGCTGAATTCGAAAAAAAAAATCTTAAAAAATTTTTATGGAACAGTTTTTGAGACATCCCATTATTTTTAGTTTTTAGCTCTTTTTCACTAAACAAATTTTATATCGAGTTAGAAATGTCCGATTATATCGTTGATACTTAAATAAAAGATATTGAGATGACGAAGAATCGTGTATAATTGGATCTGTAATAACCCTACGGGAAATGGATTAACCACAGGTCCGGTACAGGACTAGTCCCTGGTGTGTATGGACCAGTCCCAGTTCTGGTCAAAACGTATCGAAGGGACCGGTCACTTTAACATGGCTTTGTCATTGACGGGGTAAATTTACACTTTAGGACACGTCTTGGACTCAATCCAAAAGACACGCCCTGGGCCAATTTAGCAAGAGTACCCCATAGACAGGTCCTCACGAACCAGTTTCGGACAAACTCTTAGAAATCTGTTTCATTTTGGTCATCCGAATAGCACCCAAAATAAACCACATATAAAAGGCCGTAAGTTCGGCCAGGCCGAATCTTATGTACCCTCTACCATGGATTGCGTAGAAACTTCTACGAAAGACTGTCATCCACAATCGAATATCTTGGGTTGTGGTATCTTGAACCGTTTTCTAAATTGTGAGTTAGTCCATATGTGGTATATATTAGACAAAAAATGTATTTGTAGGTAAGTCTACAAATAATTACGAATCGATATGGACTTTTGCACGGTACGTAGGGAACCAGAATTGAAATATGGGGGTCGCTTATATGGGGGCTATATACAATTATAGATATGGACTAATTTTTGTGTGATTGGGGATCAATTTATCTGAGGGCTATATATAACTATAGACCGATATGGACCTATTTAGTTAGGCATGGTTGCTAACGGCCATATACTAGCACAATGTACCAAATTTCAACTGACTCGGATGAAATTTGCTCCTCCAAGTGGCTCCAAAACCAAATCTTGGGATCGGTTTATATGGGGGATATATATGCTTATGGACTGATATGGACCATGGTTGTTAAATTGCAAGAATGTCTTTAGTGCCATACGAAGTTCAAGATGCGTGCATTTGTAGTAAAATTTACAAATTTAAAGAAATAATGAACTATTTTGTGAGAATTACAAATTATTTATTCTTCATTTGTCTATATTTTTTTGCCAATTTTTGTTTATGTAACTAACGTACGCAAAATATCATTAGGGTAAAGGAAACTTTCTCCAAACAAGTATATACGGCCGTAAGTTCGGCCAGGCCGAATCTTATGTACCCTCCACCATAGATTGCGTAGAAACTTCTACGAAAGACTGTCATCCACATATTTCAACTCACTCGGATGAAATTTGCTCCTCCAAGAGGCTCCAAAACCAAATCTCGAGATCGGTTTATATGGGGGCTATATATGATTATGGACTGATATAGACCACGTACAAAATTTCAACCAGATCGGATGAATTTTGCTTCTCCAAAAGGCACCGGAGGTCAAATCTGGGGATCGGTTTATATGGATGCTATATACAATTTTGGACTGATATGAACCAATTCCTGCATGGTTGTTGGATACCATATATTAACATCACGTACCAAATTTCAACCGAATTGGATGAATTTTGCTCTTCGAAGGGGCTCCGGAGGTCAAATCTGGGGATCGGTTTATATGGGGGCCAATTTTTGCATGGCCATTAGAGACCGTATACTTACACCATGTACCAAATTTCAGCCGAATCGTATGAAATTTGCTTCTCTTAGAGGCTCCGCAAGCCAAATCAGGGGATCGGTTTATATGGGGACTATATATAATTTTTGACCGATGCGATCCACTTTTCGCATAGTTGTTAGAGACCATATACTAACACCATGTACCAAATTTCAGCCGGATCGGATGAAATTTGCTTCTCTTAAAGGGTCTGCAAGCCGAATTTGGGAGTCCGTTTATATGGGGGCTATATATAATTATGGACCGATGTGGACCAATTTTTGCATAGTTGTTAGAGACCATATACTAACACCATGTACCAAATTTCAGCCGGATCGGATGAAATTTGCTTCTCTTAGAGGCTCCGAAAGCCAAATCGGGGGATCGGTTTATATGGGGGCTATATATAATTATGGACCGATGCGGACCAATTTTTGCATGGTTGTTAGAGACCATATACTAACACCATGTACCAAATTTCAGCCGGATCGGATGAAATTTGTTTTTTTAGAGGGTCTGCAAGCCAAATTTGGGGGTCCGTTTATATGGGGGCTATACGTAAAAGTGGACCGATATGGCCCATTTGCAATACTATCCGACCTACATCAATAACAACTACGTGTGCCAAGTTTGAAGTCGATAGCTTGTTTCGTTCGGAAGTTAGCGTGATTTCAACAGACGGGCGGACGAACGGACGGACGGACGGACGGACATGCTCAGATCGACTCAGAATTTCACTACGACCCAGAATATATATACTTTATGGGGTCTTAGAGCAATATTTCGATGTGTTACAAACGGAATGACAAAGTTAATATACCCCCATCCTACTGTGGAGGGTATAAGAATTATTTTGTAAACTAGTATTTTTTAATCAAATTTTTTTTATGTCCACTTAAAAGTGTGATTGATTGGATGAATGGATTAATTAATTTCGTGATTGAATCAGAAATTGTTTATAATGCATCTGCCTCAATTTTCCTTATCTACATATAATTAAAACCAACTGTCATTTTTCGATAATATAATTATTACTATATTTAATAATATTTTAAACATTTAATAAATTTAAACTAATTAAAATAAACGAAACAAAACAGTACTTACATTATTTAATTATTTTATTAAAAAAATATGCAATATGCCTAATTTAAATAAATTAGGAAGTAAATAATGACAAACGAAATAAGTACAAAAACAAATATATCAATTCCAATGGCTATGGAAATAATTGAAAAACAATAAGAATACCCAAAAAATTGAAAAAATAAACACTTATATACATACATTAATAATATATCTAAAAATCTAAAGGTTTTGTTGTGTAATTATTTATAAATCCCTAAACAAGGAATACAATGGCTTACATTGAGTTGTAAAGATCAAGATCTAGCCAATAATTTCCTCTCTTAGCATTAGTAATAATTGATTTTAGTTTATGTTTTACTTACAACTATACATAGTAATGGAATACTAAAACTAAGATCAAGTAGAAAAAATGGTTTTCTTTGTGTGTGTGTGTGTGTTTTACATTTATATCTAGAAGATACATTTTTTCTTGTTTTTTTTTTCAAATATATAAGTAAAGGCATATTTGTTTAAGACTTAACATTATCAGCATACAATCACTTTTTTATGTTATGAGTTTTTCTTTCTATTAGGTATAAAAATACTTATTTTTAAAAATGTTAAAAAAAATAGATTTCAAACATAAATTAATACCGTACTTTAAGAGTATATTAGGGGTGAGGCGTAGAGATTGATTGGAAATTTAGGAGATTTTAAAGTCAACTCAAAAGGTTTTCAAACTATTATGTACAACTGTTACTATTGTCATCGACCACATCATGTCGATTGGAGGAAATAATATGGGCATTGCCATTGCCATGCTCCAGGCCAACTGTCAAGGATTGTTTTCTCTTTTCATAGGGTTCCATTTCCGAATCGGAGTCTGTTGATTTATTTCTATTTTTCGATAGACAAGGGAAATCAAACATACGTTCACCTTTGCCAAATTCTTCACCTTCTTCCAAGGTTTTGGGAAGAGATCTGAAACAAACGCAAAAAAAAATCATATAGCAAAATATTTTTGGATTATTCCCCAAATTCACACAAATCTTACCTATTTAAAGTTTCTGGCAGTAGCAAACACACTAGAGATCCCGAAAAGAATAATACACCCAATATCATTGAGGGAGCCGCCTTAAAGAATGATCCCAGCAACAGAATATATGGGGCCAAAAACGATGCTGCAAATCCTGCTACATGCACCGCTGCCACACCTTGTCCCCTCACACAGGTTGGTATCAATTCTGTGGCATATTGTGATCCCGATTCATATGATATGGCAACACCAAAACGTGCCGCTATTGTCAAACATGCTAGCAGTATAGCATTATGGTTACTTTTCTGATATGCAATGGCTATACCAGCAGCCACTGTAAAGAAACCTCCCACCAATAGGGATCCTGCAGCCATACCCTTACGTCCGATACGATCTTGTAGGACGACCAATATAAGACTGGATGGTAATACAACTAAGGCGCTTAGTGAGAACATAATAAATGGTGATATACCCATTCCTTCAACATTACGGGAAACAACATCGTAGCACAGAGTGATGACCATGCTGTAAGAGGCAAAAAAGATAAATTGAGAACAAGGATAATGGGGATTTAATGAAATAAATTAATGGAGATTTAATGAAATAATATATAAAAATAAATATCGGGCTTATAAGGATTTTTCTATACCAATCCCATTCGAATTGGGAAATTTGGTACATTAAGGTGTTTTTTTTTTCAAATGAAATCATGTCTTTTATTTTAAAATTTCTATAAAAAATTTTGCCAAAATTTTAACAAAATTTTCTATAGAAATAAAATTTTGACAAAATTTTCTATATAAATAAAATTTTGACAATATTTTGTATTGAAATAAAATTTTGACAAAATTTTCTATAGAAAACAAGTAAGGAAAGTCTAAAGTCGGGCGGGGCCGACTATATTATGCCCTGCACCACTTTGTGGATCTACATTTTCGATACCATCTGAAATCCTCCAAATTTGTTGGGTGCTATATATAAAGGTTTATGTTCCCATATATATACATTTAAATCTGAACCGACAAAATATTTAAGGCTTCTTAGAAAATCTTGACTTAAAATTTAAGCCGGTTATCCTGGGGTGGAACACAATGTCAGTAAAAAACAAGTAAGGAAAGTCTAAAGACGGGCAGGCCGACTATATTATACCCTACACCACTTTGTAGATCTAAATTTTCGATACCATATCAAATCCGTCAAATGTGTTGGGGGCTATATATAAAGGTTTGTCCCAAATACATACGTTTAAATATCACTCGATCTGGACAGAATTTGATAGAATTCTACAAAATCTATAGACTCAAAATTTAAGTCGGCTAATGCACTAGGGTGGAACACAATGTTCCACAGTGTGGGAAACATTTAAATCTGAACCAATTTTGAGGCAACTTCGCAAAAGTGTATTTATGATTTATCGATCGATAGATATGTATTAGAAGTATAGGAAAATTGGAATCATTTTTACAACTTTTCGACTAAGCATTGGCGATTTTACAAGGAAAATGTTGGTAGTATGACCATTTTTGTCGAAATCAGAAAAACATATATATGGGAGCTATATCGAAATCTGAACCGATTTCAACCAAATTTGGCACACATAGCTACAATACTAATTCTCCTCCCTGTGCAAAATTTCAACTAAATCGGAGTTAAAAATTGGCCTCTGTGATCATATGAGTGTAAATCGGGCGAAAGCTATATATGGGAGATATATCTAAACCTGAATCGATATCAACCAAATTTGTTAATTCTACTTCCTGTGCAAAATTTCAAGTAAATCGGAGTTAAAGATTTGCCACTGTGGTCATATGAGTGTAAATCGGGCGAATGATATATATGGAAGCTATATCTACATCTGAACCGATTTCAATCAAATGTAGCACACTTGACTTTACTACTAATTGTACATCTAGTGCAAAATTTCAACCAAATTGGGCTAAAACTCTGGCTTCAGGGTCCATATAAGTCCATATCGGACGAAAGATATATACCATATCAAATCCGTCAAATGTGTTGGGGGCTATATATAAAGGTTTGTCCCAAATACATACGTTTAAATATCACTCGATCTGGACAGAATTTGATAGAATTCTACAAAATCTATAGACTCAAAATTTAAGTCGGCTAATGCACTAGGGTGGAACACAATGTTCCACAGTGTGGGAAACATTTAAATCTGAACCAATTTTGAGGCAACTTCGCAAAAGTGTATTTATGATTTATCGATCGATAGATATGTATTAGAAGTATAGGAAAATTGGAATCATTTTTACAACTTTTCGACTAAGCATTGGCGATTTTACAAGGAAAATGTTGGTAGTATGACCATTTTTGTCGAAATCAGAAAAACATATATATGGGAGCTATATCGAAATCTGAACCGATTTCAACCAAATTTGGCACACATAGCTACAATACTAATTCTCCTCCCTGTGCAAAATTTCAACTAAATCGGAGTTAAAAATTGGCCTCTGTGATCATATGAGTGTAAATCGGGCGAAAGCTATATATGGGAGATATATCTAAACCTGAATCGATATCAACCAAATTTGTTAATTCTACTTCCTGTGCAAAATTTCAAGTAAATCGGAGTTAAAGATTTGCCACTGTGGTCATATGAGTGTAAATCGGGCGAATGATATATATGGAAGCTATATCTACATCTGAACCGATTTCAATCAAATGTAGCACACTTGACTTTACTACTAATTGTACATCTAGTGCAAAATTTCAACCAAATTGGGCTAAAACTCTGGCTTCAGGGTCCATATAAGTCCATATCGGACGAAAGATATATATGAGAGCTATATCTAAATATGAACCGATTTCAATCTAATTTGGCACACTAGACTACAATACCAATTGTTCTTCTTGTGCAAAATTTCAAGTAGATCAGGGTAAAACTCTGGCTTCTGGGCCCATATAAGTGCATATCAGAAGAAAGATACATATGGGAGCTATATCTAAATCTGAACCGACTTCTTCCAAAATCAGTAGGGTTCAATTCCGACCTAAAACACATACTTGTGCCAAATTTGAAGTCGATTGGACTAAAACTGCGACCTAGACTTTTATTACAAAAATGTGTCCACGGACAGACGGACATGGCTATATCGACTCAGCAGCCCACCCTAAGCATTTTTGACAAGTGCACCATGTGTCTATCTCGTCTCCTTCTGGGTGTTGCAAACATATGCACTAACTTATAAAACCCTGTTCCACAGTGTGGCACAGGGTATAAAAATATTTGACAAATTTTTCTATAGAAATAAAATTTTGACAAAAATTTTTATAGAAATGAAAATATTGGCAATATTGTCTATAGAAATAAAATTTTGACAATATTTTTTATAGAAATAAAATTTTGACAAAACTTATAGAAACAAAATTACATACGG
Source organism: Haematobia irritans (assembly GCF_050003625.1). Taxonomy (NCBI): domain Eukaryota; kingdom Metazoa; phylum Arthropoda; class Insecta; order Diptera; family Muscidae; genus Haematobia; species Haematobia irritans. Next base: position 25,195,726 of record NC_134397.1, read on the forward strand.
CCATCGAATGTCATTGTATGGCATTCAATCTCCAGTAAATCAGTTGCCGACGGCAACATACTGGAGTGGTGTAATTGGAAGGTGAAAATGTTTTCTACTGCATTTCTTTTTTTGGACATGTTGGATTGGCTTAAGCTCGTTCTTTGCAATATAAGAATGACTTACCAACATAGTCTAATAATTGAGATCAGTAGATCGTCCAATAAAGGGAACTGATGAGGATGTGGAAATCCGAAACAGCTGTCTTCCCAACCATTTTGGACAACATTTTCACGTTTCCATACACCATAAAAATAACTGGTAATGATAGGCTAATAAATAATGCCATTATATCATTACATGTACTACGGTACACTATGTGTACTTCGTACAGACAATCAGTATAAATGCGCATCACAGATGATATATGCATTTAAAATATTATATAAAAATAAAATATTGATAAAATTTTCTATAGAAATAAAATTCTGACAAAAATTTCTATAGAAAAAAAATTTGACAAAATTTTCTATGGACATAAAATGTTGGCAAATTTTCTATAAAAATAAAATGTTGACAAAATCTTCTATAGAAATAAAATTTTGACAAAAATTCTCTATAGAAATAAAATTTTGTCAAGGTTAGGTTATGTGGCAGCCCGATGTATCAGGCTCACTTAGACTATTCAGTTCTTTGTGATACCACATTTGTGAACTTCTCTCTTATCACTGAGTGCTGCCCGATTGCATGTTAAGCTCAATGACAAGGTACCTCCTTTTTATAGCCGAGTCCGAACGGCGTTCCACATTGCAGTGAAATCACTTAGAGAAGCTTTGAAAAACTCAGAAATGTCACCAGCATTACTGAGGCGGGATAATCCACCGCTGAAAAGATTTTTGGTGTTAGGTCGAAGCAGGAATCGAACCCACGACCTTGTGTATGCAAGGCGGGCATGCTAACCATTGCACCACGGTGGCTCCCAATTTTGACAATATTTTCTATAGAAATACAACTTTGACAACATTTTCTATAAAATGACAAATTTTTCTATAGAAATAAAATTTTCTATAAAAATAAAGTTTTTACAAAATTTTCTATAGAAATAAAATTTTGACAAAATTTACTATAGAAACAAAATTTTAACAAAGTTTTCTATAAAAATACAATTTTGACAAAATTTTCTATAGAAATACAATTTTGACAAAATTTTCTATAGAAATAACATTTTGAAAAAATTTGCTATAGAAGTAAAATTTTGACAAAATTTGCTATAGAAATAAAATTTTACAATATTTTCTCTAGAAATAAAACTTTGACAAAATTTTCTATAGAAATAAAATTTTGAAAAAATTATTCTTTAGGAATAAAATTTTGGCAAATTTTCTATAAAACTAAAATTTTGACAAAATCTTCTATAGAAATAAAATTTTGACAACATTTTTCTATAGAAATAAAATTTTGACAAAGTTAGGTTAGGTTATGTGGCAGCCCGATGTATTAGGCTCACTTAGACTATTTAGTCCTTTGTGATACCACATTGGTGAACTTCTCTCTTATCACTGAGTGCTGCCCGATTCAATGTTAAGCTCAATGACAAGGTACCTCCTTTTTATGGCCGAGTCCGAACGGCGTTCTACATTGCAGTGAAACCACTTAGAGAATCTTTGAAAAATTCAGAAATGTCACCAGCATTACTGAGGTGGGATAATCCACCGCTGAAAACCCTTTTGGTGTTCGGTCGAAGCAGGAATCGAACCCACGGCCTTGTGTATGCAAGGCGGGCATGCTAACCATTGCACCACAGTGGCTCCCAATTTTGACAATATTTTCTATAGAAATAAAATTTTGACAAAATTTTCTATAAAATGACAAAATTTTCTATAGAAATAAAATTTTATATAAAAATAAAGTTTTGACAAAATTTTCTATAGAAATAAAATGTTGACAAAGTTTTCTATAAAAATAAAATGTTGACAAAATTTTCGATAGAAATACAATTTTGACAAAATTTTCTATAAAAATAAAATTTTGACAATATGTGCTATAGAAATAAAATTTTGACAATATTTTCTATAGAAATAAAATTTTGACAATATTTTCTATAGAAATAAAATTTTGACAATATTCTATGTCATGGGTATACAAACAATGATACAATTAATTTTTGTGATTGATTTTTGTTTTGATTAAATTTTTTTCGAATCAAGTAAATTTTTATTGACAGTTTTTTTTTTTTAATTTTTATTGGAAAGATATTGTTGATATATATTTTTCTGTATGAGTTTAGTTTTAATCCAAAAAATTAATAGGATACATTAATTTGTAATTGTTTTTTTTTTAATTAAGTTGAAAAAAAATATTGCTGATATTTTTCCCATGCCTTAAAATCGCTACATTTTTGCTTATTTTCTACTTTCTTTCCTCGCTTATACTTACGATTTAAAGAACAGAATCAATGTGTGTTTCCTCATTCTTGGCGTCCGGAACATATCTATCAAATTCGAATGTTTTTGATCATCACCACCTTGCTTCTGATGTTGTTTTTCACAATATTTTCGAAATTCTTCAAAATCGGCAGAGCTAACTTTACGTCCATTAAATTTCGCTACACGTTTCAAACGTTTTATGGCACCATCTACATCATTACGGGTAACCAACCATTGGGCACTTTCTTGGACCATAAAATAATAGAAGGCAATAAATAGAATGGGTATCGATGTACTGGCCAAATAGTATTGCCAATGGCCGGCCAAGACTGCCATCCATGGGGTAAATACCAAACCAATTGTATAGAAGACTCCAACAGCCATATTAAGGCCAAAGGTACGCATTGAAGGCCGCAGATATTCTAGAACTAAAAATATAAGAAAATTAATTATTCAGTATGGGAAAAAATATATATTTTTTAAAACTAAAATTTAAGAGAACCCTTGATCAGTTTTGTCTTCAAAAAATTGTCTTTAGTCTTTAGTTAGTTAAATGCACAAGGTCACCTATTCCTCAAAAAATATATATATAATATGCAAAATGGTAAATAAAGAAAATCTGCATACCAAATTTTTTAAAAAAAAAGTAGTTTTTCGAATTTTTTGTTCAAAGTTTGATTTTGATTTTTTACTCAGAAGTACAAAAAATTTTCCGGCAAAGCATATTTTTAGAAATAACGCTATGACCCAGCAAAAAATTTTGGAAGTTCTTCCAAAGGCACAACTTTAAAAGCACTTCCAGAAGATGTACTCCCAATGATGTTCTTTATTTTAACTACACAGGAAGTTCTTTTCATTCAATTTTTTATAACATGCTTTTTTCATATTTTTAATAGGTAATTTTAACTTTTTTGTTTATTTTTTTTGTTTCATAAAATGGTACAAATTATTAAAATTTTGTCGAAAAAATTGCTAAATCCAATCTGAAAAAATTGTGAATTTTTGAATATATTTGAGGTCAAACGTTTCAGACCAGCGTTAGAATCCATTAAAAATTATAAAAAAATACAAAAATTATTTATTTGACAAAATATCACAGAATTTTTTTAATTTACATCCAAAACATTGAATTCGGATCACACATAAAGAAGTGATGCAAATCCAGTGCAACGGCTGTTGAAATGGAGGACTTCCATCCTATGACAAGCCCATGTTAAATTCATCGCTTCTGCGTCAATTTTGCACCACTTCCGGATCCAAAAAGATCTTTTTCATTACTTTTTTGGCGACGCTTTTTTTTTTTTTGCTGGGGAGGTATAAAATACAACAAACTTGATTTCATAGAATTCGGTCAAAATTTTAAGACGTAAGAGTTTTTTTTCTGGTTGTATCTTAAAAGATACAGTGCGTCGTTAAGGGTTAAGGGGTAAAAACTTAATATTTTTTATAGCAAATATTTTGATGTTTACCTCCAATGAGAGATTATTCTTATTAAGACTCTTCCGGATACTTACCTATTATATACATTAGATAGAAATTAGTATCAGCTGCCAGACCAGATACAAAGCGACACAATGTAAAGGTTGTTACACTGCTGGTGAAGATAGTGGAAAAATCACCAATGAAACCGGATAAATTGGATAAAATCAAAGCCGGTAAACGTCCTATTTTATCCGATAACAGGCCATAGAACAAAGTTCCCACTACAGAGCCAATAAAGAACAAAGATTGTCCTATACGAGCCTTATAGGCATGTTCACAAACCCAGTTCAACTGAAAATAAAACAAAAACACAATTTTTTTTAAATAAATTTTCTAGAAAAAAGAAATATTTTTAAATTTACCTCAGTATTCATACTGCGATATCCAAAATCATAATTATATATCCATCGGGTACATTTCTCTGTACTAGCGGTGGCATTCATGCCATCTATATCGGCCAGTTTTGTGCATGAAGGATTGGAAAATTTTGAATAGATTGCAGCTATTTCTTCAAAGGTCTTATTCTCTAACTTTTCATGATAGCACCAGTGATCCGGTACAAAACTTATCACAGTCTGGGTAAAATAGTGCATTGATACAATGACATTGACGACTCCAAAAAGAGTCAATATAAGTAATTGATAACGACTAAAATCGCCACATTTTGCCAAAATTTGATCGAAATCCATATTGCTGAAGATGATCGGTGACGACGACGACGACAATGAAGAAATAATAAAACTAATAAAACTTTTAGAATGAACGGTGGCAAGATAATGGAACGGTATATGGATGGATGGATGTCTTCGTAAATGTCTGAATTTATATGGTAGTTAATTGACTAATACTCCATATGAAGATTATTGAGGTGATGTATAGGACTTCCCAATTCTTCTTATTTATAGATGTATGTAAGTACAAATTTAAGTATTTGTCAGATAAGTTTCTTAAGCAGCGAAGTCATTATTGCCTAGGTTGGTTTGGTTTGCAAATATCTGAAATATTAAAAATATAAAGAATATTAGGACTATAAGGAAATATTAATAAGAACTTATGTGTTATATAAAAATTATATTTTAAGATTAAGTTTTTAAAGAAGAATTAAAAATTGTGTGTGAGAACCTACATCCCCATACCACCGAATTTGATAGAATTTTTAAGAGCAAGGCTATATGAAAGTTGGCTCTTAATGAAAATAACATACTCGTATATACTCGTACAGCCAGGCCGAATCTTATGTACCCTCCACCATGGATTGCGTAGAAACTTCTACGAAAGACTGCCATCTATTACTAGGGTTGTGGTAATACTTACCGATGGCAAAGTATCTTAAAACTATCTTAACATCGTCTTCTAAATTGTAAGTTAGTCCATACGTGGTATATATTTATTAGACAAACAAGGTACACTAATAGAAAAAGTTTCGTTATATTAACGAAATGTGTCGTTAAAAGTCAGCCAATGAAACAAATTCGTTAATAGAACGAATTTTTTCGTTAATATAACGAATTTTCTGCCAATCAACGTAACGTTTCGTACTACTAACGAATATTTTCATTGTATTAACGAAAATGTTTCGTCATATCAATGAAAAATTTTCGTTGGCTCAATTTTAATGAAATTTTATTTGTGTGTAAGTCTACAAATAATTACGAACTGATATGGACTTTTGCGCGGTAATTAGAGAGCCAGAATTGAAATGTGGGGCTTTATATGGGGGTTATATACAATTATGAAGCGATAAGGACCGATTTTTGTTTGTTTGGACATCGATTTGTCTGAGGTCTATATATATAACTATTGACCGATATGTACCAATTTTAGAATGATTGTTAAAGACCATATACTAACACCGCATACCAAGTTTCAACCGTATCGGATGAATTTTGCTTCTCCAAAGAGCTCCTGAGGTCAAATCTAGAGACCAGTTTATATGGGGGCTATATACATAATTGTGGACCGATATGGACTAATTTTTGCATTTTTGTTAGTGTCCATATAGTTACACAAAACTTCAACTGAATTGGATGAAATTTGTTCCTCCAAGAGGCTCCGGATGTCAAATCTCGGTATCGGTTTATATGGGGGCTATATATACCCAGCAAAAAAAGCGTCGCCAAAAAAGTAATGAAAATGTTCTTTTTGGATCCGGAAGTGGTTCAAAATTGACGCAGAAGCGATTAATTTAACATGGGCTTGTCATAGGACGGAAGTTCTCCATTTCAACATCCGTTGCATTGAATTTGCATCACTTCTTTAGGTGTGATCCGATTTCAATGTTTTGGATGTAAATAAAAAAAACTGTGATATTTTGTCAAATAAATAATTTATATAAATTTTTATAATTTTAGTGGACTCTAACGTTTATCGGAAACGTTTGATGTCAAATATTTTCAAAAACTCACAATTTTTTCAGATTGGATTTAGCATTTTTGTCGGCAAAATTTAAATGATTTGTACCATTTTATGAATTCTTACTCTGGTTATAACCTATTTGAAAAAAAAAGTTAAAATTATCCATTAAAAGTGTGAAAAAAAACCAAGTTATAAAAAATTTAATTAAAAGAACTTCCTGGGTAGTTAAAATAAAGAACATTATTGGGAGTGCATTTTCTGGAAGTGCTTTTAAAATTGTGCCTTTGGAAGAACTTCCAAATATTTTTGCTGGGTAATTATGGCCCCATATGGACCAATTTTTGCTTGGTTGTTAGAGACCCTATACTAACACCATGTACCAAATTTCAGCCGGATCGGAAGAAATTTGCTTCTCTTAGAGGCTCCGCAAACCAAATCTGGGGATCGGTTTATATGGGGGCTATATATAATTATGGACCGATGTGGACCAATTTTTGCACGGTTGTTAGAGACCATATACCAACACTATGTACCAAATTTCAGCCGGATCGGATGCAATTTGCTTCTCTTATAGGATCGGCAAGCCAAATCGGGGGATCGGTTTATATGGGGGCTATATATAATTATTGACCGATGTGGACCAATTTTTGCATGGTTGGTAGAGACCATATAGCAACACCATGTACCAAATTTCAGCCGGATCGGATGAAATTTGCTTCTCTTAGAAGATCGGCAAAGCCTAATTTGGGGGTCCGTTTATATGGGGGCTATACGTAAAAGTGGACCGATATGGCCCATTTACAATACCATCCGACCTACATCAATAACAACAACTTGTGCCAAGTTTCAAGTCGATAGCTTGTTTCGTTCGGAAGTTAGCGTGATTTCAACAGACGGACGGACGGACATGCTCAGATCGACTCAGAATTTCACCACGACCCAGAATATATATACATTATGGGGTCTTAGAGCAATATTTCGATGTGTTACAAACGGAATGACAAAGTTAATATACCCCCATCCTATGGTGGTGGGTACACCCTCAAAAAAAATCGCTTCTTTAACATATGTTCCAAACATATTTTGCAGGAAGCACATATATTATTGGATACTGCCGAAACATTAATATGTTTGTTTTATGTGAACATATTATATGTTTGGAGGCATTTTGAGCCCAAAAATATTATATGCTTGGAAGAATTTTTCCCAAAGACGATTGTGCTCATTCCCTAACATACTCGTAATCTTCACTTCCACGAAATATTTTAGTTCTTGGCACCTTTTTCTGTAATACAAATAATGTTGAAGAAATTATTCACTTTTATAATTTTTTAAAATTTTACATTTCGCCTGCACGGAGAATCGAACCGAGGACCATACAGTTTGTAAGCCAACACACTATCCACTGGGCTACGTAGCTGTTATAGTCACCAGCAGATAATTATCGTTATAAGTTACATTTATATAGCATAGTTTGCAGCGCCCACGAGCCCAATGCAAACATAACATTATTTAACAGAAACATACATTTGTTTGCCACGTGGAGCAGTGGTTAGCATGTCTGCATTGCATGCAAAGGGTCGTGGGTTCAATCCCTACTCCGACCGAACACTTTTTTTTAATTACACATTTATATTTATACTATATTAAATTTTTATAATGAAACTTCGAAATGTGGGCTATTAAAGATTTATAGTCAGTAACAGTGCTTGACATAAACGAAATTGACTGATTTTTGAATAAAATATTTTTTTATTGCAAATATAACAATTTTGTAACCAAAAACTGTTTTTGGTACAAAACTTTAAAATTTGGAAGGAATTCAAAAACTCTAACAAGAGAAGAACGTGGAGTCGAGTAAAAACATACATAAATAATTTTATAATATAAACATAAATTTATTTAGGCGTGAACAGTTTTTTACTAGCATTTAACACCATCGCTCTAAAATGCCTTTTATTTGTCTTTAATAATTCATTTTAAAGAAAATAGTCTTTTTAAATTGTTTTAGCTGCAAAACTCGAACTTAATGCCCGCTTTTATATTTGAAGGTGTCAACTCCTCGTGGACTACTTATTACTAAAGAGGAAATAAACTTTGTTTTTATACATTTTACTGTGTAATTTTTCAATATTTCCTCCTTATTTCATTTTACTGTCCCAACTCTAAAAAGAGTATAGTGCCCTTTCGTTATTTGAACCCCCTGATTTCTTTTAACGAACCAAGAAAAAAATTGTGCCCATAATGCCAAAATGATAAACAAAACACATGTCCACACTTACATAAAATGCTGCTCTCAAGGCGAAAACATATGCTGTTTGTTTTTCAAATGTCTATTCTCTTGGTTCCGAATGCCCATTCTCTTTATTCAAATTAAATAATATTTAGACTTAAGCATATCAAATGTTTGGCCTTATCATAAAACAGTTTTCCGAAAGAACATACAAGCGGTTTCACAGAAATTGCTCTCTTTTCATTCTCTCGCTGTGTTATGTTGATATCTTTCGCCAACCCTCCTGGTTTCCATCTCTATTTCTTTTTCTATACTCTCTCTATCTCTCTGCCGCTCTCTGAATAAAATATCACAACATATATATGTTTACTCGAAATTTGTAAATTTATATATGTTTACATTCACACATATTATTTTTAAGAAGCATTCATGTCCCAAACATAATATATTCTAACATATTAACATATGTGTCCCAAATATTTAGTGTTAGTTTAGGAACATTACATGTTTGCACTTAAATATATTGTGTTTAAAAATTGTGCCCGAAACACATTTTGTTTACATCGGAACATATGAAAAACATATTTTTCTAACAGTGTATAAAAAGCTTGAACTTTTTCTATGGTCATTGAAATTTATAACCACCGTTTTGTTCATAAAATTGTTGAAACATACTTGAAATACAAAAAAAATAATTTGGCTGGAAAAAACATAAAATTTAACTAAAACAAAACATTTCTTTGCCATAAATGTATGTTAATTTTAGCATTCGTTTAACAACGGATAGTTTTTCTATATATTGATTTGGTTTGATATTCTTCAGGTAGTCATTTCCTTCCCCATCTCAGAGTTTCCCTACTGATCATACCATCGCTATAATTTCTCCATAGATTAGAATACATTAATATTAATTATATTTGTTATGATAAATGCGTAAACAAAATGTTTCCGAAAAATATGTAAAAATCTATAGACACAATGTCGCCATGGCATGACAGAATAGAATACCACAAACGTCAAGTGATAAAAATTTTATTGAAGGAAAATTTAAAATTTTCTCTTATTGTGGTGATTAAAAACAAATTGACTAAAAACAAAATGAATCATTTAATTCAATAAACAATGTATATCTTGTAGTATAGTATTTTGCCAAATTGCATTTGCCAAATTGTTAATCGTTAAACGTCATTATTTGATTTCATATAAAAGAGTCCCCCCTCCCCACTTTCTTAGGAAATATTTTAAATTTTATAATATAAAAAGAAAAAGGAACATAAATATTTTAAAATATATAAACATATGCATAGTTTACCTATTCTCAGCTAAAAATATTCGTTTCAGTGATTGTCGATGTTTTGAAGAGCATAAATTCCCAAGTGTAATTGAGTTTTCAATTTTTAGGGTTTGCAAATTTTTTTGTTTAGAAAATGCAAATAAATATGACAAAAAATATTTTTGTTATTTTTTTATGTTATTTAAAATTATTTGCAAAAAAAAATAAACACCAAACACATTAAACAATTCTTATTATTAAATAAACATTCTCATATTAATTTCTTTTACAATAACAATAAAAAAACGTCTATAGATCGTCTTGTCTTCAATTAATTTGAAACGTGGATGTTTTTTTTTGTATTTTATTCGAGCCAAAAAATTTCCTCTAGATTTTCTGTGTTGTTGTTTTTGGCCGTAAGGGGTGTATTTTCACAAGAAAATTTGTTTACATTCACTACACTTCTATGTATTTATGATTGTATGGTATATACATATATTTATTATAGATATATTAGATATTATAATTTTTCTTGTTGTTTGTGTTGTTGTTGATTTTCACCGAAATTCAAGTTCAATGTCTTAATGGCAATGTATTTGTTTCTAAATATTATTGCTTTTGTTTTCTTTTTTTTATTTTCTTATTTATTTTGCTGTTGTTTGTTTTTCTTTTAATTTGGTCAAACAAAGAAATTTTCCGTATGCGTTTTCATTTGCGAAAATTATTTCATATCTTTGGATATTTTTTTTTCTTTGAAATCCTTAAATATTTGCGCTAGATACTATTGAACCGTTTTCCAACGTTTGACAATTGCTACTGAATATTCAATGCTCGCATTGAAAGCGTTTAAGCATTTTACCCGCTTAGAGTTATTGGCAAAAATAATGACAGAGCTTTGTTGGGAAGCTGAGTGAAAGACTCACATGTCTATCAACATTTAGAGGATCAATAAAATTATACTCTAAATTCGCATTTAGCCAATAATTATGAACTTCTCTGGTATTTTTCGAGAAAAAGGGGCAAAACCAAAGTCTTCGCAAAATACAAAAAAAATAGTATAGCCTAATTTTAGTATTGCTTGAGAAAATGTGCTAATTTTTTACTAGATTAGCTAATCACGCACTTTCAATATTTGTATATGCGCCACTATTCGATGTAGCAAAAAAAGAAAACAAATTTTTGGCACCCTCATCTAAATATTTAGTAGTCATCATGCAGATAGGGTTTTTTTGGGGTTTACTGCTAAAATATATTGTAAGCATATAAAAACTAAATGGTAAAAATATTTGTTCATAAAAAATCAAATGGGGATATTTATAAAATTCAGGATAACATCTATGTTGCCTAAAATTTAGGAAGAAATTTCATTAAAATAATGAAATTAAAATTAAAAAAAAAAGAATTATAATCTTTGCTTTAAAAATGTTTTTCATTTAGGAAAACTTTGTGACTTTAAGGAGTCCCTTCTTTAAAGTCTCATGTCTTTGGGGGAAATGCGAATTTTATTTAAAATAAAAAAATATACTTTTGATTTAACGATATCATCTTTAAATTGACTGGGATATTGGAACTTTGGATTATTATTAGATAAAATTATGAATTATCTTAAGATAAAATGCCTATGATTTATTTTGAGGATTTTCCATCTCTGATTTAAAGTTATTATTCTTTCAAATGGCAAAAAAGAAAATCTGAATACCACACTCAAAAAAAGTGAACTCTCTATTTCACTAAAGCCAATTTAACTTTATCTTAGTTCATGGAATTATTATGTTTGGAGAAAGTTGCCTTTACTTTAATAATTTTTTGTTTACGTTAGTTAAATTAACTAAAACCGAGGAAAAAAATATACTCAAATGAAGCATAAAGATGAACTAAATTCGTGTATTCCACAAAATAGTTCAGAATTTCTTTAAATTTGCAAATTTTACCAAAAAGGCGTCCATCATGAACTTCGTATGTCACTAAAGACATTCTTGCAATTTTGAACTCCAAGTTTTTCCTTGAAACTACAAAATTTCTTTAACAAGTGAAAAAACTTAGTTATGTCTAATAAATTTACTTGAATTTGTCGAAAAATATTTACTTATTTGAATGACATCGGCGTGATGCCAACGTTTGTAATACTGTTTAGTTAAAATTTTCTACATATATTCAAAATTTTCTAAAATTAACCGAAAGTTTTCTTCCTGGTGGGTTCACTGTTTTTTTTCAGTGCACACTCAAAAAAAGTTTACTCGGATCCAAAGATGTTGATCTTCGTTTAAAAATTTTGGTATTGATTCCGAGCCAAAGATGCGATTTCTTTAAAATAAAGACATTTTTTAGCGACCTAATCGGCTTTAAATCTAGGATCAATAAAATTAAAATTACGATACAGATCTTTTTTGTTTAATTTTTCTTCTCTTTTCCCGGTATATTAATAAAGTTATTCACGTACAAACAAATACAAGTTTAACAAGAAAGGAAAGTCGGGCGGGGCCGACTATATTATACCCTGCACCACTTTGTAGATCTAAATTTTCGATGCCATATCACATCCCTCAAATGTGTTGGGGGCTACATATAAAGGATTGTCCCAAATACATACATTTAAATATCACTCGATCTGGACAGAATTTGATAGACTTTTAAAAATCTATAGACTCAAAATTTAAGTTGGCTAATGCACTAGGGTGGAACACAATATTAATAAAAATATGTGAAACATTTAAATCTGAAGCAATTTTAAGGAAACTTCGCAAAAATTTATTTATGATTTATCGCTCGATATATATGTATTAGAAGTTTAGGAAAATTAGAGTCATTTTTACAACTTTTGGACTAAGCAGTGGCGATTTTACAAGGAAAATGTTGGTATTTTGACCATTTTTGTCGAAATCAGAAAAACATATATATGGGAGATATATCTAAATCTGAACCGATTTCAACCAAATTTGGCACGCATAGCAACAATGCTAATTCTACTCTCTGTGCAAAATTTCAACTAAATGGGAGTTAAAAATTGGCCTCTGTGGTCATATGAGTGTAAATCGGGCGAAAGCTATATATGGGAGATATATCTAAATCTGAACCAATTTCAACCAAATTTTGCACGCATAGCAAAAATGCTAATTCTACTCTCTGTGCAAAATTTCAACTAAATGGGAGTTAAAAATTGGCCTCTGTGGTCATATGAGTGTAAATCGGGCGAAAGCTATATATGGGAGCTATATCTAAATCCGAACCGATTTCAACCAAATTTGGCACGCATAGCAACAATGCTAATTCTACTCCCTGTGCAAAATTTCAACTAAATCGGGGCAAAAAATTAGCCTCTGTGGTCATATGAGTGTAAATCGGGCGAAAGCTATATATAGGAGCTATATCTAAATCTGCACCGATTTCAACAAAATTTGGCACGCATAGCTACAATGCTAGTTCTACTCCCTCTGCAAAATTTCAACCAAATTGGGGTAAAACTCTGGCTTCTGGGACCGTATTAGTCCATATCGGGCGAAAGATATATATGAGAGCTATATCTAAATCTGAACCGATTTCAATAAAATTTGACACACTTGACTATAGTACTAATTGTTCTTCTTGTGCAAATTTTAAGTAAATTAGGGTAAAACTCTGGCTTCTGGGGCCATATAAGTCCATATCGGGCGAAATATATATATGGGAGCTATATCTAAATCTGAACCGATTTCTTCCAAAATCAATAGGGATCTATTCTGAGCCAAAACACATACTTGTGCCAAATTTGAAGTCGATTGGACTAAAACTGCGACCTAGACTTTGATTACAAAAATGTGTTCACGGACAGACGGACATCGCTATATCGACTCAGGAGCCCACCCTTAGCATTTTTGCCAAAGACACCATGTGGCTATCTCGTCTCCTTCTGGGTGTTGCAAACATATGCACCAACTTATAATACCCTGTTCCACAGTGTGGAGCAGGGTATAAAAATTGAATTAAAAGAACTTCCTGGGTAGTTAAAATAAAGAACATCATTGGGAGTGCATCTTCTGGAAGTGCTTTTAAAGTTGTGCCTTTGGAAGAACTTCCAATTTTTTTTGCTGGGTACTTCAAAGAAAAAATTTTTTTTGTTAATTCCAAAGAAACTTTAAACCAAAGATGCCAAATCCTCAAAATAAGTCTTAGCCTATATTTGAAGCGTTTTTATCTTAAATCCAAACATTCAATATTTCAGTTAATTTGAAGACAAGTTCTTTAAATCAAAAATGGGTTTCTTTACTTTAAGGAAATTTTGTCTAAGTTCAAAGATAATACGAATTTAAGGGTAGGTCGCAATATTCCAAAAATTGTACCATAAATTTAATGAAAAAAAAATTTTTTTTGAAGCAAAGATTATAAACTTTATTTTAATTAAAATTTCTTTATTTTAAAGAAATTTGTCCTTAATATTTTGTAAATTGCGCAATATTTAATATCACGTAAATATTTTTTTCAGTGCACATTTTTCAAAAAAAAAAAAAAACAAGTATATACGGCCGTAAGTTCAGCCAGGCCGAATCTTATGTACCCTCCACCATGGATTGCGTAGAAACTTCTACGAAAGACTGTCATCCACAAATTTCAACTCACTCGGATGAAATTTGCTCCTCCAAGAGGCTCCAAAACCAAATCTCGGGATCGGTTTATATGAGGGCTATAAATGATTATGGACTGATATGGACCACTTTTGGCATGGTTGTTAAATATCATATACTACCATCACGTACCAAATTTCAACCAGATCGGATGAATTTTGCTTCTCCAAAAGGCACCGGAGGTCAAATCTGGCGATCGGTTTATATGGGAGCTATATATAATTATGGACTGATAGGAACCAATTTCTGCATGGTTGTTGGATACCAAATACTAACACCATGTACCAAATTTCAACCGAATGGGAAGAATTTTGCTCTTCCAAGATGCTCCGGAGGTCAAATCTGTTTATATGGGGCCTATATATAATTATTGGCCGATATCGACCAATTTTTGCATGGGTGTTTGAGGCCATATATTAACATCGCGTACCAAATTTCAACTGAATCAGATGAATTTTGGTCTTCCAAGAGGCTCCGGAGGTCAAATCTGGTGATCGGTTTATATGGGGGCTATATATAATTATGGACCGATGTGGACCAATTTTTGCATGGTCATTAGAGACCATATACTAAGACCATATACCAAATTTCAGTCGGATCGGATGAAATTTGCTCCTCCAAATCTCGGGATCGGTTTATATGGGGGCTATAAATGATTATGGACCACTTTTGGCATGTTGTTAAATATCATATACTACCACCACGTACCAAATTTCAACCAGATCGGATGAATTTTGCTTCTCCAAAAGGCACTGGAGGTCAAATCTGGCGATCGGTTTATATGGGAGCTATATATAATTATGGACTGATAGGAACCAATTCCTGCATGGTTGTTGGATACCATATACTAACACCATGTACCAAATTTCAACCGAATGGGAAGAATTTTGCTCTTCCAAGATGCTCCGGAGGTCAAATCTGGGGATCGGTTTATATGGGGCCTATATATAATAATTGACCGATATCGACCAATTTTTGCATGGGCGTTTGAGGCCATATATTAACATCGCGTACCAAATTTCAAGTGAATCAGATGAATATTGGTCTTCCAAGAGGCTCCGGAGGTCAAATCTGGTGATCGGTTTATATGGGGGCTATATATAATTATGGACCGATGTGGACCAATTTTTGCATGGTCATTAGAGACCATATACTAAGACCATATACCAAATTTCAGTCGGATCGGATGAAATTTGTTTCTCTTAGAGGCTATGCAAGCCAAATCGCGGGATCGGTTTATATGGGGGCTATATATAATTATGGACCGATGTGGACCAATTTTTGCATGGTAGTTAGATACTATATACTAACACCATGTACCAAATTTCAGCCGGATCGGAAGAAATTTGCTTCTCTTAGAGGATCCGCAAGCCAAATCGGGGGATCGGTTTATATGGGGGCTATACGTAAAAGTGGACCGATACGGCCCATTTGCAATACCATCCGACCTACATCAATAACAACTACTTGTGCCAAGTTTCAAGTCGATAGCTTGTTTCGTTCGGAAGTTAGCGTGATTTCAACAGACGGACGGATATGCTCAGATCGACTCGGAATTTCACCACGACCCAGAATATATGTACCTTACACTGAAAACAAAGCATACTCGGTTCCAAAGATTTTGTCTTTACTTTAAAAAAATTGGTATTGATTCCGAGCCAAGGAAGCGGAGAATACAAGTAAGGATACTTTTAAGACACAATTCTCTTTTAAATTTAGGTTTTGTGTACTTGCTTCTAGGAAGCAAATTTTAATTTTTCATTTTCTCAGCTTTTTTTCTTCATATGCTATCAAAGTCCTTTAAAAACGAGATAACGGCAACTTTATTTTCCAAATTAAGACTCGACTTCCAGTAGAAATTATGCTATGTTTGAAGTAAAAAACTTCTTTAAAATAAAGTTTTGAAAAACATGTCCTATATTTGAACGATTTTTTGCTTTGTAGTCAAGATGCAAAAAGACAACAAATTTAAAGACAATTTCATTAAATTTAAAGAATTTTTCTGAATTATCAAAGTCAAGTTGACCTTAGCCTATAAATTTTTTCTTTCATGTTAAGATACCCATTTTTAAGTCAAATCACTTAATTATAAGGACAATAGGTTAAAGTGGCAGCCCGATTAAGATTCAGGCTCACTTAGACTATTCAGTCCATTGTGATAATAAGGACAATAAGACTTCATTGAAAAGTTTATAGACTTTTGGACAAGGAAAATAACTTTATTTTAGAGAAATGCGTCTTCTATGCTAAGCAAAATTTGTATTCGTATTTTAAAGACATGAAATCTTTGACCTCACGACAATATTTTTGTCAGTGTTATGGGGCCTTTGAGCAATATTTCGATGTGTTACAAACGGAATGATAAAGTTAATATACCCCCATCCTATGGTGGAGGGTATAAAAATGTTTTTTGTTAATTCCAAAGAAACTTTAAACCAAAGATGCTAAATCCTCAAAATAAGTCTTAGCCTATATTTGAAGCGTTTTTATCTTAAATCCACAGATTCAATATTTCAGTTAATTTCTTTAAATAAAAATGGGTTTCTTTAGTTTAAGGAAAATTTGCCTTAGTTCAAAGACAATACGAATTTATTGGTAGGTCGCAATATTCCAAAAATTGTGTCATAAATTTAATGAAAAAAAAATTTTTGAAGCAAAGATTATTAACTTTATTTTAATTAAAATTTCATTATTTTAGAGAAATTTTTTCTTAATATTTTGTAAATTGCGCATTTTAAAATTTAGGTTGCGCAATCTTTAATATCACGTAAATATTTTTTCAGTGTTTTTTTTTTTTTTAAATAAATTTATGTGTTTTTTTAATATGTTAAAAAAATACAGTGCGTATTAAATGAAATTTTTATTTACAAATAAACAATTTGATTTTAGTGGAAAATTGAGATATTTTTACAAACACAGTTTGTTTTACCAACATTACTTTCATCTCTCTTAAAAATTTTTTTAATTCCCAATTTGTAGTTTTTTGTTTTTTAATTTTTGGTCAAAATTTGTTTTTTAATGTGTGTCGATTACGGCGCTTCGCCGGGAATGGGTCAAAATACGGCAAAGCCACCTTCGTGCAGCGGCTTTGTTGGCCGTTTGAAGATCTTTTTAAGTGCCACAGATAACCAATTCGAACAAATCTAAATTGATTCTGAGATTTTATATTGTTTCCAACATTTCATTTTATATGACACCCTGTAAATGAAGTTAAAAAATCCCAAATAATAGCAAAATCAAAAAATATTTTCTTAATTTTGAAAAAAAAATTAACCAAAGATTGAAATTCCTCAAAACAAGTCTCAGCCTATATTTGAAGCTCTTTTATTTTTAATACAAAGATTCAATATCTCTGGTAATTTAAAGAATATTTCTTTACATCATAAATGTTTTTCTTTACTTAAGGTCATTATGCCTTACATCGAAGACATACGACTTCAACAAATGGACGTAAAGTGTCCGAAATTTAATAAAAAACGGCAAAAACTATTAGTTTTCATTTAATTAAAATTAAGAAGACCTAGGTTAGGTTAGGTTATGTGGCAGCCCGATGTATCAGGCTCACTTAGACTATTCAGTCCATTGTGATACCACAGTGGTGAACTTCTCTCTTATCACTGAGTGCTGCCCGATTCCATGTTAAGCTCAATGACTAGGGACCTCCTTTTTATAGCCGAGTCCGAACGGCGTTCCACATTTTAGTGAAACCACTTAGAGAAGCTTTGAAACCCTCAGAAATGTCACCAGCATTACTGAGGTGGGATAATCCACCGCTGAAAAACTTTTTGGCGTTCGGTCGTAGCAGGAATCGAACCCACGACCTTGTGTATGCAAGGCGGGCATGCTAACCATTGCACCACAGTGGCATTGTGTAAATTTCATATCTTAAAATTTAGGTTGCATAGTCTTTGATATTAGGTCAGTGATAAGAGAAATGTTCACGATGATAGCAGCCGGGACTTAAACAGAAAAAAATATCACAAAAAGTTGTCAATTTAAAATTTAATTGATTTTTTAAAAAATATTCAATTAAAAAATTAATTAATTCAACAAATTTTTTTAAATGAAACAAAAATCAATAACAAAAATTAGTTGTATCAATTAATTTTTAATTGGACCAAATAAGGTCTCTCTTTCTAAACATATATATGTTTATAGGCTATTTCCATATTAATATATGTTTCCATCTAAGCATATTATATTTACAAACATTTTATGTCCCAAACATAATATGTCTAACCTATTAACATATATGTCCCAAACATGTTATGCTAGTTTATGAACATTATATGGTTATATAGTTAAAAATATTGTGTTAAAAAATTTGAGTTCCAATTTTTTTTACTTTTTTAATTTTTACACCCAAACATATGATAATTTTTACACCCAAACATATGAAAAACAGTCTTTTTCGTCCGTGTGCGTATTCCGATTTATTAAGAGGTTTTCTTCTGTTCTATCTATGAGGAGGATACCTACTAGTAAGTCCGTCTAGACTATAGCCTGTATTTTCTTCTTAAATATAACCATCTAATTTATTTATAAACATTTTCTATATTATTATTCTAGTTATAGTATATAAATCAATAAATAAAATTATCTCCTTCAATAGATTTTTAACAGTTTCTTTTTTTTCTAAGAAAATTCTTGCATTCCTATGAAATCAATTACGGAAGCTTAAAAAGAACGCATAATAAGAATAATAATTTTTAAATAAAATTTGCATACGAGCATCAGCCTAAATCCCACACATGTGCACTAGCGATAAAAAAAACTTCAAAAATTTAATTAAAGTCTATCAATATCTTAGTTTTCGCAATCAAGTCAGGCCATTTAGGCACATCTTCAATTCTCTTTAAAAACAATGATTTTTTTATACCGTTGAAAATTATCATTTCAATGAAATTATATTAACATGTCCGATGATCATCATAGCATTACGTGTTGCGATATAAATATGACCATGTTAAAATCGTAAAACAAAAAAAAAAAGAAAATTATATTGGAGTTTCGACACCTTGGCAAAAAAAAAAAATAAACGTCAGCAAAAAGTTATAAAAAAATGTGATCAAAGTCAAAAAACCCCCAACACATACCATATAACTGCAAAAAAAATTAAATAATTAGAATATCACTGTTGATCAAAATTTATTTAGCACATGTCTTTGATTAAGAGATTGACATTTGAAAATATGCCCCCCCCCACTAATTTCAAACTGAGTCAGAGAAAATAAAATCGCAAAAAAATAAATTGTACGAGTATATATATAAAAATAACCTTCACTATTCAATTTATAGATTTGACAAAAATACAACGTATATAGTCAAAATTGTATCTCAAACTTGTATCTAATTTTTGCACTTTCCTAATCTATCGCTATTAAATTAAAAGAAGGCTTACCTAGATCTAATGATAAATAATCAATTGATATTTGTTTTCGATTTTTTCTTTCGTCTGTTATAGGATATGTGTTAATTTTAAAGTAAAACAGTAAAAAGGTGTGCCATTTTTATAAGCAAAATCAATACAGAAGAAAAACTAAAATTTTGTGATATTCAAATGTGTGAATTAAATACCGTGAATCAGTGAATATTTCATATCCATCAATCATTATTGATTATAGTTTTATGTATAATGGTAAAGTAGATGTACCGTTCAATCTTGTGAAAATAAATTCTCACACAAAAGGATCGAAGAAATTTATTCAGTTGGACATTTCGGAAGTTACTTAGGGCGTTTTCGATTCGCAAAAAATATGTTGCCTTGGTGTTACACTACTTTTTCTCTAATTGACATTTCGCCCAAATGATAGTGTAATTCTAAAGTTATTGTTAATTTATAATTTTGTGAGGTATAAAGGATCCAAAATCTATGGCAGTGTCCTTGATATGTTGCAATCAATTTCGAGCATGTTGCACCTTTTTTCGCAATCGAAATCGCCTCCCTTTAGTTCTTCATTTAAAAAAATCAATATAATTGTCATATATATCTATATCTTAGATATCTATATCTTTAGTATATCTATAGTTTTTTTAATTGAAATAATGAAAACCTTCATTATCTGTTGAAATTTTTCGTAATTAAATAAAAATTCTATTCAATTTGGGAAGAATAATTCTCGTATGTATATTCCCCCTGGCAGATCTATACTAAATGCTATGGAAATTCGAAAAAGCCAGCGATGTAAAATGTATAGTCAGACTTGTGTAGATTCGTATTCTATTTTCAATATCATAATAATACAATTCCTCAATATTCATGTCCTTTAGCTCGTATGAACATTGCAATGGGATGTTATAAAAATTACACAGAGAATACAGATTGGTTGTGACAATCGAATTTATTGCCAACCTCCTTTTGGCAGTTGTAGCAACTACCAGTTGGCAGTTGTGTCACCCGACATATTCGGTCGACACAACCAATATCTCATATGGTGTTGGTTGCGTCTGCCGACGACATCGGTTATAGTTACCTTCATCATTCGGTCGCGTGGATCATTTCTATTTGTAGGTACAATCGAATTCGGAAATAATTTATTTCCACTACCATGTTAAAAACTTATAAAACACATATATATTTGTTATTGATTTATATTTATTTAAAGTCATATTAAATTATAGGATAACCATAACATAAATACATGTATTAGTGAATGCAAGTATTTGAATGATGTTCATACCCGCTTGTTCGGCAAATAGCTATTGTCGCTTTTTCCCTGCTTATATAAGCACTCCACATGTGCAGGCGGTTATTTTGGTATAGAATAATGATTTCAAAAAGTACTAAAGACTCTTTTTCTAAATGCATATAATGCACTATTTCGTTTCACCCAATTCAGCACCATAAAGTAATCCATTAAATAGTCGATAAACTATATTGGGCATTACCAGTTGAGGACGAAATCGATAAGAAAAACCCTGTTACTCTCACAGAAAAAAATGAAAGAAAAATTAAAAAAGTGATCATTTAATTTCGGTATCTAAAAGTAATGTACGAAATAGTTTGCCGAGCAAAATTAAACAAAACGCAAAAGTAATTATGTTCTTAATTTGGTTTTGGTGCTTACGCGTAATGCATAGAAAGATATTATGTTTGTCCTAATCGTAAAGAGATGTTGAAAGAACAAAAAAACGAAGTCCCGCTAGAACACGTTACAAGTCAAATGATTTGTTCAGTTGTTCTCTTGGTTTCAATGCGTTTGGCTGAATGCGGAGTGCTGTGCTTATGGTGATTCAAAAGGAAAGGAATTGAAAAATGTAAGTTAACAAATTAATTAAAATTCTATTACATATCAGTTGTATTTATGTATTTCATATTTATATTCTAATTTCAGAAGCGGCGTCTCCATTTCCTAGCAGCAATTGACCTCCAGAACAACAATTACGCGAGGCAATGCAGAGGAAAAAGAAGGGCCAATTTAATAGTAAAATCATCTTTACACCAATATTAAACTTTTTTCTTTTTGTTTGTATAATCTTGACGTAATTTTGTTATTTATATATTAAAAAACTATTTAATAAAAAAGTTTTGATTAAAAACAATAAAATTAATTTTCAGAATAAACCAGCAAATTTGGTATAGATTTAAAGTGCTTATTTGGCTACCACATATTCACCACCCTTTTCTGTGAGTAACTTTCAGCTACCAAATGGGGGGTTATCGATAATGCAGAGAATAGTCTATTGGTTATTTTGAGCGACATCTCCTTGTTAAATTCTCCGCTCAAATACAAGGGCGGTAGTCAGGATTTTAAGTATGGCTGTTTACGAATAGGTAGCCATATAAGTAAGCATTCACTACTTACCCGAACAAGAGGGTAAGTATGGATGTAGGGAGTGTGTGAAACATATCATATAAATGATTTACACACACATTTGCGTGAGCACGTGTAAAATTTCACTAACGTGCACACATCTAATAACTCTATAGCGTCCATATTAAAAATATTGGCACATGTAACCCATTATGAGGATTTAAACTTCACAGCAGACAAGAAGTAAAAACAAGGGAACGGACAGTACAGGGGCTATATCACAAATAAGGACCACGATTTACCATATTAATTAATTTTTTGGTTGTCTCAAAATTTGTATGAATTTGTATTTAGTTTTCCCAAAAATGAAAATGTCTTGTGTTACTTTAAGTTCGAATAAACTGGACTGATACCGACAGTGTCCGGCACATCTGATTATCAACACCTTCTTTAGAAACATCCGATTCCAAATTGCAACTTTTATGGTGGAAGTTTTTCAATGTTTTTGTAACCTTTACGAATGATTTATTCGCAAAGACTTCTCATTGCGTATAAAATTGGCGTGTCTTCATCGTTTTTAAATGCAAAGAGCATCTTCCTTGTAAGGAAAACAACAAACCTATAAAGGAAATGAATAGGTATCAATTAAAATAGCAATAGTTGTTTGATGAAAATTTTCCTTAGATGGTCATTTCACTCACCATATATATAAATCAAATATTATTTCTTACTCAAAATCATTTTTTGTTTGTCTTTTACGCAATGACGTTTTTGTTTTTCATTGATAAATTTGAAATAATTAAAATGACAATGAATAAATAATTCAACTAACATTTGGTTTGTATAACCGTATGGTTAGGACGAGTACAGAATGAAAGTTGCACAAATGTTTCTATGTAGGTTCTGTCAACCGATTCCCAATAAAATTTTTCATAGGAGAAGCAATTGGTTAACCCAATCATTTATCGATTATCATAAATAACTTTTTATTTAAATAACTTCCAAATGGTCTTAAGAATAGAATGTATGTATTAAATACAGAATATTTGTAGATACAATTGATATTTTGTTCTATAGCAAGAATATTCATTATTATAATCGATTTCCAACCAATCTCTTTTCTGTGTGTACATTGTATTCATGAAATTGTTCCGTTGGCTCAAAGATAGTGACAGATTATGTTAATACAATGTAGTCTTTTTCAATCAGTATATGGGACTCCAGCTTGTCTATCGCCTTCCCAACCACGGTCGCCACAGTTGGCAGAATTGTACCAAAAATGGTAGATTTTTTTAACTATTTGGTAGATTGTTAAAATTCTTGATGTTTTTGTAGATTTTGCAAAATATTCCTCTCCGCCTAAGAGGCATATCACAAATTTTCTATAGAAAAAAAATTAACAAAATTATCTACAGAACTAAAATTTTTCCATTTTTCTCTAGGAATAAAATTTGGGAAAATTTTTACTAGGAAAAAAATTTTGACAAAATTCTCTCCAGGATTAAAATTTGGCAAAATTTTCTATAGAAATAAAATTTTAACAAAATGTTCTAAAGAAATAAAATGTTTCCAAATTTTTTATTCTATAGAAATAAACTTTTCCAAAAAAAAATGTCTATAGAAATAAAACTTTAACAAAATTTTATAAAGAAATAAAATTTCACCAAATTTTTAACAGAAATAAAATATAATTTTGAAAAAAAAAAAAATATCTGGTAATAAAATTTTGGCAAAAGTTTCTCTAGGAATAAAATTTTAACAAAATTTTCTTAAAAAATAAAATGTTGACATAATTTTCTATAGAAATAAAATTTTCTATAGAAATAAAATTTAAACAATATTTTCTAAAGAAATAAATTTTCTTAAAAAATAAAATGTTGACAAAATTTTCTATAGAAAAAAAATTTAAACAATATTTTCTAAAGAAATAAAATTTAAACAAAATTTTCTCTAGAAATAAAATTTCACCAAATTTTGTCCAGGAATAAAATTTTGCCAAATTTTTTATAGAAATAAAATTTTGACATAAATTCCTATAGAAATAAATGTATGACAAAATTCTCCAAAAAAAACATTTAAACAAAATTTTCTAAAGATATAAAATGTTAACAAAATTCTGTACGGAAATAAAATTGTTCCAAATTTTCTACAGAAATAAAAATTAAAAAAAAAAATTCTAAAGGAATAAAAATATTCCAAATATTCTCTAGGAATACAATTTTAGCAAAATTTTCTCTTGGAATAAAATTTAAAAAAAAAATCCAATAGAAACAAAATTTTCTATAGAAAAAAATTAGAAAATTTTCTAAAGAAATAAAATTTTGACAAAATTTTCTATAGAAATATAAATTTTGACAAATTTCCTATAGAAATAAAATGTTTACACAATCTTCTATAGGAATATACTATCAAAGACCGTTGTATATAAGATCTGCATAAATAACATTCTCTAGGAATAAAATTTTGAAAAAAAACACAAAATTCTCTAGGAATAAAATGTTGACAAAATTTTCTATAGAAATAAAATTTTATCAAATTTTCTCAAGGAATAACATTTTGACAAAATTTTCTATAGAAATATAATGTTGACAAAATTTTCTACACTGAAAAAACAGCATGCCCTGTTCCAAATTTCAACAAATTTTTAACAGAAATAAAATTCTCTAGAAATATAATTTTGAAAAAAATTTCTAATAATAAAATTTTGGGAAAATTTTAATATAATAAAATTTTAACAAAATTTTCTTAAAAACTAAAATTTTGACATAATTTTCTATAGAAATAAAATGATGACAAAATTTTCTATAGAAATACAATTTAAACAAAATTTTCTAAAGAAATAAAATTTAAACAAAATTTTCTCTAGAAATAAAATTTTACCAAATTTTGACCAGGAATAAAATTTTGACAAAATTTTTTATAGAAATAAAATTTTGACATAATTTCCTATAGAAATAAATTTATGACAAAATTTTCTAACAAAAATAACATTTAAACAAAATTTTCTAGAGATATAAAATTTTAACAAAATTCTGTACCGAAATAAAATTGTTCCGAATTTTCTACAGAAATAAAATTTTAACAAAATTTTTTAAATGAATAAAAATATTCCAAATATTCTCTAGGAATAAAATTTTGGCAAAATTTTCTCTTGGAATAAAATTTAAAAAAAAAATCCAATAGAAACAAAATTTTCTATAGAAAAAAATTAGAAAATTTTCTAAAGAAATAAAATTTTGACAAAATTTTCTATAGAAATATAAATTTTGACAAATTTCCTATAGAAATAAAATGTTTACACAATCTTCTATAGGAATATACTATCAAAGACCGTTGTATATAAGATCTGCATAAATAACATTCTCTAGGAATAAAATTTTGAAAAAAAAACACAAAATTCTCTAGGAATAAAATGTTGACAAAATTTTCTATAGAAATAAAATTTTATCAAATTTACTCTAGGAATAAAATTTTGACAAAATTTGCTATAGAAATATAATGTTGACAAAATTTTCTACACTGAAAAAACAGCATGCCCTGTTCCAAAGATTTTGACTTTACTTTAAAAATTTTGGTATTGATTCCGAGCCAAAGAAGCGGAGAATACAAGTAAGGATACTTTTAAGACAAAATTTTCTTTTAAATTTGGGTTTTGTGTACTTGCTTCTAGGAAGCAAATTTTAATTTTTCGTTATTTTCAGCTTCTTTTCTTCATATGCTATCAAAGTCCTTTAAAAACAAGTTAACGACAACTCTATTTTCCAAATTCAGACTCGACTTCCAGTGGAAATTTTGCTAGGTTTCAAGTAAAAAAGTATTTCAAATAATTTTTTTGAACGATTTTTTGCTTTGTAGTCAAGATGCAAAAAGACAACAAATTTAAAGACAATTTCATTAATTTCAAAGAATTTTTCTGAATTATTAAAGTCAAGTTGACCTTAGCCCAAAAGTTTTTTGGCTAATTTTTTTGTTTGGCAAAAATTTCTCTAATAATAAAATTTCGATATATAGAAATAAAATGTGGACAAAATTTTCTACACAAAAAATAAAATCTTTACACAAGAAATACAATTTTGACAAATTTGTTTATAGAAATAAAATTTTGACGTAATTTCTATAGAAATAAAATTTTGACAAAATTTTCTATAGAAATACAATTTTTATTAAATTTTTCTCTAATACTAAAATTTTCTATAGTAATAAAACGTTACTAAATTTCCTATAAAAATAAAAACTTTGACAAAATTTTTTATAGAAATAAAATTTTGACATAATTTCCTATAGAAATAAATTTATGACAAAATTTTCTAACAAAAATAACATTTAAACAAAATTTTCTAGAGATATAAAATTTTAACAAAATTCTGTACCGAAATAAAATTGTTCCGAATTTTCTACAGAAATAAAATTTTAACAAAATTTTTTAAATGAATAAAAATATTCCAAATATTCTCTAGGAATAAAATTTTGGCAAAATTTTCTCTTGGAATAAAATTTAAAAAAAAATCCAATAGAAACAAAATTTTCTATAGAAAAAAATTAGAAAATTTTCTAAAGAAATAAAATTTTGACAAAATTTTCTATAGAAATATAAATTTTGACAAATTTCCTATAGAAATAAAATGTTTACACAATCTTCTATAGGAATATACTATCAAAGACCGTTGTATATAAGATCTGCATAAATAACATTCTCTAGGAATAAAATTTTGAAAAAAAAACACAAAATTCTCTAGGAATAAAATGTTGACAAAATTTTCTATAGAAATAAAATTTTATCAAATTTACTCTAGGAATAAAATTTTGACAAAATTTGCTATAGAAATATAATGTTGACAACATTTTCTACACTGAAAAAACAGCATGCCCTGTTCCAAAGATTTTGACTTTACTTTAAAAATGTTGGTATTGATTCCGAGCCAAAGAAGCGGAGAATACAAGTAAGGATACTTTTAAGACAAAATTTTCTTTTAAATTTGGGTTTTGTGTACTTGCTTCTAGGAAGCAAATTTTAATTTTTCGTTATTTTCAGCTTCTTTTCTTCATATGCTATCAAAGTCCTTTAAAAACAAGTTAACGACAACTCTATTTTCCAAATTCAGACTCGACTTCCAGTGGAAATTTTGCTAGGTTTCAAGTAAAAAAGTATTTCAAATAATTTTTTTGAACGATTTTTTGCTTTGTAGTCAAGATGCAAAAAGACAACAAATTTAAAGACAATTTCATTAATTTCAAAGAATTTTTCTGAATTATTAAAGTCAAGTTGACCTTAGCCCAAAAGTTTTTTGGCTAATTTTTTTGTTTGGCAAAAATTTCTCTAATAATAAAATTTCGATATATAGAAATAAAATGTGGACAAAATTTTCTACACAAAAAATAAAATCTTTACACAAGAAATACAATTTTGACAAATTTGTTTATAGAAATAAAATTTTGACGTAATTTCTATAGAAATAAAATTTTGACAAAATTTTCTATAGAAATACAATTTTTATTAAATTTTTCTCTAATACTAAAATTTTCTATAGTAATAAAACTTTACTAAATTTCCTATAAAAATAAAAACTTTGACAAAATTTCCTATTGTAATAAAATTTTTATAAAATTTGCTATAGAAATAAAACTTTTCTATAGGAATATACCATCAAAGACCATTGTGGGTAAGACCTTCCTTTTTGTAGAAGTCAAAATTTTCCCTTAATGATGGACGCTAAAAATATTTAAAACTTCGACACACTTATAATTCAAGGGAGTGATCATAAAATAATATATAAACTTCTAAAATAAATAAATAAATCATATCTTTTGAAGAAACATTTTTTTCATAATAACCACAAAAATTTGATCAAAAACCGAAAAATATGAATTTTTTATTTGGTAAATTTTTTTTTAAATTTTTAAATTAATAAGATTATATTTGGCTCAAATGGCAACTGTATTCCCAATCCTTGATACCATCGTTACTTATATCAATATCGCAGAATTGTACATTTTTAAAATGGTGATGGAACAAAGGGAATGTAAAATTTCTAACCTACTTGCAATGCTTTCTTAATTCCAAAAAAATTAAAGCATCCACAAAATAAGATTTAACGTATTTTTGAGTATTTTTCATCTTTTATTCAAAGATTCAAAGTCTCAACAAAATATTCTTAAAACAAAGATTATGAATTTTTACATTTCTTTATTTTAAAGAAATTGTTCTCTGTTTTAAATAAATTTTTCCTTAATATTGTATAAGTTCGATATCCCAAAAAATATGTTGCACAATCTTTCATATTAGATCAATAATTTTTTTTTCAGTGTAGGCGAGATACAAATACTTAACAAAGTAAAAGAAAATTTAACAAAATATTCTTTCAAGTAACAATTTTATTTATCCCGGCATGAAGTGAGCGTCAAGATACAAAAGTCTCGATAGGGAACATTTTTGTGAACGAGCCCTTTTTTTTTGTTTGTTATGACATCTGTGAAAAATATTTAGTATACATCGGAGAAATGCGTTTTTTTACTAATAGTTTTTTCAGCATACTGAAAGAAATAACAGGTGAAAAACACATATTTCTATTCCACCCAAACGAGGAGTAGATGTTTCTTTCTTTTCCCAAAATTTCATTCGTCATTTAAACTGTTCAAAGAACCAATGATATTAGTTTTAAATTGATTGAAAATTATGTTACAAAAACGAAATTAGAAAACAATTGGCAACTGAGTTGCCGCTTATAAACACAAAGACTTCCTAAAACCCCCTTCAAATATATAAACAAAAACATTTTATCGTAAAGTATTCCCATTACCCCATTGTTTCCATGGGAATATTCCCTTTTTTCCCCCAATTAAATATTTTCAACATAAACATCATCTGCCACACATGAGAATGTCATAAAATGCACTTCAAAATTAATTCGAATATAGAATGCAATCATGGGGGCCATAAAACTAAAGAAGAGAAGAACCAATGAAATCTAATATTCCAATATTTATGCAAGACAAAAATTCTCTAAAATACCATGGATGTTTGCTTTCTATAATTTAATGGTGTCATAGATCGTCATCTTGCCAATGAGAGTGCTGCTTTGGAGATACGTCGATGTGACATCAACAATTCTATACAATTATGTTGAAAGTTCTCATTAATATGTATTAGCAACAATTTGTGTCTTAAGAAAAGTATTTAAGAAAATATCAATTGATCGTTAGGGCAACATAAGATTAAATAAGTCCGGATGTTGAATGCAAATGAATTGTATTTTTAATTGTTATTAATTTGTATTTTTTTCGAAATTATTTATTCAATGAAGGGGTGTGATATAAATATATCTATGGCTCGGTAATAGTATGTTGTTAGTGATAGACATATAACTACCGGATCCAATTCCTAAACATATTCCGGAGGAAGTCTTTTAACAGATAGAAGTACATATATTTATGCATATTTAATGAATAGGAATTAAAGAATGAAAAAGTTTTTATATATTATTAGCCTCAATTTGGGATGAATGTCACGGATAATCAATATCTATTTGTATAGTCAAGATACAGTTAAGTATCTGTCTATAGTTTATGGATGTATACTTGGCATTGCACTAAAATTTATAAAGCTGCAATAAACCAATGTTTATACCCTAAACCACATATTGGTCGGCGTATAATAGCTTTGATCTGCCTAAAAATGGGCCTGTCAGAAATATTGACTTTAGACCCCATAAAATATATACTCAAAATCAGCTCCTGAGTCGATCTGGGACCCTTGGTGTCCGTCCATCCGGTCGCATATAATAAACAATTTGATGAAGCTTGGTACAGGGTGTTTTTTTGGCACAATTTGGAAAAAAATTATGACACAATTGTGTACAGAAATAAAATTTTTACAAAATTTTCCATAGAAATAAAATGTTGGCAAAATATTGACAACATTTTCTATAGAAATAAAATTTTGACACAATTTTCCATGGAAATAAAATTTTGACACCATTTTCCATGGAAATAAAATTTTGACTAAATTTTTTATAGAAATAAAATTTTGACAAAATTTCCTATAGAAATAAAATTTTGACAAAATTTCCTACAGAAATAAAATGTTGACAAAATTTCCTATAGAAATAAAATTTTGACAAAATTATCTATAGAAATAAAATTTTGACAAAATTATCTATAAAAAAAAATTTGGCAGAATTTTCTATGGAAATAAAATTTTGACAGAATTTTCTATAGAAATAAAATTTTGATAGAATTTTCTATGGAAATAAAATTTTGACAAAATTATCTAAAGAAATAAAATTTTAACAGAATTTTCTATGGCTATACAATTTTGTCAGAATTGTCTGTAGAAAAAAAATTTTGACAAAACTTCCTATAGAAATAAAATTTTGACAAAATTTTGTATAGAAATAAAATTTTGACAACATTTGCTATAGAAATAAAATTTTGAGAAAATAAAAGGTGGTTAAATTGTAAGGGCCGATGTTGAATGTGAACCACACCTACACTGAAAAAAAATATTGTCGTGAGGTCAAAGATTTCATGTCTTTAAAATACGAATACAAATTTTGCTTAGCATAGAAGACGCATTTCTCTCAAATAAAGTTATTTTCCTTGTCCAAAAGTCGATAAACTTTTCAATGAAGTCGTTGTCCTTATAATTAAGTGATTTGACTTAAAAATGGGAATCTTAACATGAAAGAAAAAATTTATAGGCTAAGGCCAACTTGACTTTAATAATTCAGAAAAATTCTTTAAATTTAATGAAATTGTCTTTAAATTTGTTGTCTTTTTGCATCTTGACTACAAAGCAAAAATCGTTCAAACATAGGACATGTTTTTCAATACTTTATTTTAAAGAAGTTTTTTACTTCAAACATAGCATAATTTCTACTGGAAGTCAAGTCCTAATTTGGAAAATAAAGATGCCGTTAACTCGTTTTTAAAGGACTTTGATAGCATATGAAGAAAAAAAGCTGAGAAAGCGAAAAATTAAAATTTGCTTCCTAGAAGCAAGTACACAAAACCTAAATTTAAAAGGGAATTGTGTCTTAAAAGTATCCTTACTTGTATTCTCCGCTTCTTTGGCTCGGAATCAATACCAAATTTTTTAAAGTAAAGACAAAATCTTTGGAACCGAGTATACTTTTTTTTCAGTGTAAACGCCAAGTTTTTTTCCGATTTTTATTTGACATTTCTCTATTTCAGACTTACTCAATTTGAACCATAGAGAGATACACAATCCAACAACGTGTTAAATGGTTGCAAGAAATGGCAACATTGGATGATAAATTTTCGAAGAAAATCATCTTCAGTGATGAGGCACATTTTCACCTCAGTGGGTTCGTCAATAAACAGAATTGCCGCATTTGGGCGAATGAGAATCCAAGAGTGATTGTCAAAAAACCAATGCACCCACAAAGAGTGACTGTTTGGTGCGGTTTATGGGCTGGCGGCATCATCGGGCCGTATTTTTTCGAAAATGAGGCCGGTCAGACAGTTACTGTGTTCGCTATTGTGTGATGATAACGAACTTTTTATGGCCCGAATTTGAAGATATGGATGTGGACCATATGTGGTTTCAGCAGGACGGTGCCACTTGCCAAACAGCTAACGAAACAATGGCTCTTTTGCGCAACAAATTCAATGGGCGTGTTATCTCACGTAATGGCGATGTCAATTGGCCGTCAAGATCATGTCATTTGACACCGTTGGACTTTTTTCTTTGGGGTTATTTGAAAGAAAAGGTGTACGTCGATAAGCCAGCAACAATTCAAGAGCTAAAGGATGAGATAATTCGGCACACTAACGGCATAGAACCTCCATTATGCCTCAGCGTCATCGCAAAATTTGGACCATCGGATGAAGGTATGCCACCGAGGTCGCGGCGCCCATTTGGCGGATATTTTGTTCCATACATAATTGAGTAATACCAATATATCATAATAAAATAAAATTACAATAATTTCCTAAATAGTTTGTGTTTTATTCAAATTCAACATCGGCCCTTGAAATTTTAACCACCCTTTATTCTATAGAAATAAAATTTTGACAAAATTTTGTATAGAAATAAAATCTTGACAAAATTTTGTATAGAAATAAAATTTTGACAAAATTTTGTATAGAAATAAAATTTTGACAAAATTTTCTATAGAAATAAAGTTTTGACAACATTTTCTAAAGAAATAAAATTTTGACAACATTTTGATTGTTGTTCACAGGATTCCGTATTTTGACAAAATTATCTATAGAAATAAAATTTTAGCAGAATTTTCTATGGCTATAAAATTTTGTCAGACTTATCTGTGGAAATAAAATTTTGACAAAACTTCCAATAGATATAAAATTTTGACAAAATTTTGTATAGAAATAAAATTTTGAGAAAATATTCTATAGAAATAAAATGTTGACAACATTTTGTATAGAAATAAAATTTTGACAAAATTTTGTATAGAAATAAAATTTTGACAAAATTTTCTATAGAAATAAAATTTTGACAAAATTTTCTATAGAAATAAAATTTTGACTAAATTTTCTATAGAAATAAAATTTTGACAACATTATCTATAGAAATAAAATTTTGACAAAATTTTCTATAGAAATAAAATTTTGACAACATTTTCTATATAAATAAAGTTTTGACAAAATTTTGTATAGAAATAAAATTTTGACAAAATTTTGTATGGAAATAAAATTTTGACAAAATTTTGTATAGAAATAAAATTTTAACAAAATATTCTATAGAAATAAAATGTTTACAAAATTTTCTATAGAAATAAAATTTTGACAAAATTTTGTATAGAAATAAAATATTGAGAAAATATTCTATAGAAATAAAATTTTGACAAAATTTTGTATAGAAATAAAATTTTGAGAAAATATTCTATAGAAATAAAATTTTGAGAAAATATTCTATAGAAATAAAATTTTGACAAAACTTTCTATAGAAATAAAATTTTACCAAAATTTTCTATAGAAATAAAATTTTGACAAAACTTTCTATAGAAATTAAATTTTGACAAAATTTTCTTTAGAAATAAAATTTTGAGAAAATATTCTATGGAAATAAAATTTTGACAAAATTTTCTATAGAAATAAAATTTTAACAAAATATTCTATAGAAATAAAATTTTTACAAAATTTTCTATAGAAATAAAATTTTGTATAGAAATAAAATTTTGGCAAAATTTTGTATAGAAATAAAATTTTGAGAAAATATTCTATAGAAATAAAGTTTTGACAAAAATTTCTATAGAAATAAAATTTTGACAAAAATTTCTATAGAAATAAAATTTTGACAAAACTTTCTATAGAAATAAAATTTTGACAAAATTTTCTATAGAAATAAAATTTTGACAAAATTTTCTATAGAAAAAAAATGTTCACAAAATTTTCTATAGAAATAAATTTTTGACAAAATTTTCTATAGAAATAAAATTTTGACAAGATTTTCTATAGAAAAAAAATTTTGACAACATTTTCTACAGGAATAAAATTTTGCAAAATAACATTGTTGTTTGTTGTTCGCAGGATTCCGGTCTCATATAATACCAATTTTGATGAAATTTGGTACAGGGTTTTTTTGGCACAATTTGGAAAAAATCGGATCAAATTTACAAATATATATAAACTTGGATACAGTACCCACAATAATTGAGCAGCTTTCTCTTTTTTAATAATGGATTCAATATTAGTGGCATACTAACTCTGTAGGTGCAGGTGTAAAACCAAGTATATCTCCTAATATCAGGCATTTTAGTTCAGACTAAGATAAATCTTCCATCTTGAGCCTGAAATATCGAGTTGCCACTATACCTAACCTAACCTAAATTAGTTGAACGCCACAAAGTAAGAAGGCAAATATAACAATTTATTGTTGTAAACAAAATATATCAATGATTTTACAAATTTTTAATTCTCAAATCTTTTTTCAATCCAATGTGAATCCATTGTATTGAGTTCCTATATGTAATATATGACGAAAAATTAATTAAAAACTTATATCATAGACACCATGAATAAATGCTACATAGCATACATACAACGTTCTTGGCCTATCATGTCACTACAGAAACAGATCAAATAACCACGATCGCAACATTGACCAACCACATAAACTCCTTGCAGTCAAACATGCAATTTCATACCAGTTTTGTCAAGTTGGCACTGAAAATCTCCTCCTCTGAGTAACATACATATCATGACACAGAAAATTCATAACATTTTACCAATTGAATATCATCATTATTGGCAACTGAGGAGGATTATGAAGAAAACAAATCTATGGAATTAGTCTTTTCTCTGGATCTATGTGCACATCCGTGTTGTGAGGCAAATTTTTGAGAGAAGTGCCTATTACGGCAAAAATATTAAATCGTAGTCCCCCATCATGATCATGAACTATTTTCTTACATGAAGAGAGCAATCGCGTTTTGCTTAAACAAACTTGAATTTTTATTGAAGGTGGTAATCAACAATGAAATGGTTATTGCTTATTTTTTATCTATGACAATTATACAATTGCTATGTAGTTGGTGCAGCAATTCCATTGCGTCTAGTTTTGCGGTGTATTTTAATAGAAGATTATTTTATGCAATGTTAAAATGATAATTTATTAAATTGTGAGATGTAACTAAGGCTCGTGTTTATTTGATGATATAAATGGAATGATAAGCGGCAGACATTGTGCAAATTAATAAAATTATACTGTAATCTTAATGTAACACACAGTTTGGATTACGATCCAGCAATGCAGAAATAGGTGGCCTTGCACACACGGATAACACAGTTGGTAAAAGTCTGATTGGTTGAATTCTTTACTTTTTGGTAGATTTTGCTAAGAAGTACTTCATAAATTTTCTATAGAAATAAAATTTTGACAAAATTATCTATAAAAATAAAATTTTGACAAAACTATCTATAGAAAGAAAATTTTGAAAAAAAAATTCTACAGAAATAAAATTTTGACAAAATTTTCTATAGAAATAAAAATTTGAAAAAATTATCTATAGAAATAAAATGTTGACAAAATTTTCTATAGAAATAAAATTTTTACAAAATTTTCTATAGACATAAAATTTTGACAAAATTTTCTATAGAAATAAAATTTTGACAAAAATTTCTATAGAAAAAAAATGTTGACAAAAATTTCTATAGAAAAAAATTTTTGACAAAATTTTTTTCAGAAATAAAATTTTGACAAAATTTTCTATAGAAATAAAATTTTGACAAGATTTTCTACAGAAATAAAATTTTTACAAAATTTTCTATATAAATAAAATTGTGACAAAATTTTCTATAGAAATAAAAATTTGACAAAATTTTCTATAAAAATAAAATGTTGACAAAATTTTCTGTAGAAATAAAATTTTGACCAAATTTTCTATAGAAATAAAATTTTTACAAAATTTTCTATAGACATATAATTTTAACAAAATTTTCTATAAAAAAAATGTTGACAAAATTTTCTTCAGAAATAAAATTTTGACAAAATTTTCTATAGAAATAAAATTTTTACAAAATTTTCTATAGCAATAAAATTTTGACAACGTTTTCTACAGAAGTAAAATTTTTACAACATTTTCTATAGAAATAACATTTTGACAAGATTTTCTATAGAAATAAAATTTTCACAGCATTTCCTATAGAAATAAAATTTTAACAAAATTTTCTATAGAAATAAAAACTTGAAAAACTTTTCTATAGAAATAAAGTTTTGACACAATTTTCTATAGAAATAAAATTTTGACAAAATTTTCTATAGAAATAACATTTTGATAACATTTTCTATAGAAATAACATGTTGACAAAATTTTCTAGAGAAATAAAATTTTGACAAAATTTTCTATAGAAATAAAATTTTGTTGTTGTTTTTTTGATTTCACCTTAACACCATGCATTGACTAAACTACAAGTGTAGCTTAACCAACAGAGGAAAAGAATGTTTGTCAAATTTATGTGGGCAAAGCCCTATAGACTGCAAGATGGTTGGGTGGACGCACTTTTCGGAATTACCACATTCCTCATCAGCATCCTCTACTTGCAGCAAAACTATCAACCAATTATCACATAAATTCAGGCAGTTCATTAAACCCACCAATGAACCACACTTGAACATTATGAAAAAAGGTTTTGCATGATAGCCGGCTTATGTCGCAATAAATTCGAAACAAACATATTTTTTTTGTTTGACAAAAAATTTTGCCAAAGCTTCCTATAGTAACAAAATTTTGACAAAATTTTCCATAGAAATAAAATTTTGACAAAATTTTCCATAGAAATAAAATTTTGACAAATTTTTCTATAGAAATAAAATTTTGACAAATTTTTCTATAGAGATAAAATGTTGACAAAATTTTCTATAGAGATAAAATTTTGATAAAATTTTCTATGGAAATAAAATTTTGACAACATTTTCTATAGAAATAACAATTTTGCAAAATTTTCTATAGAAATAACATTTTGACAAAATTTTCTATAGAAATAAAATTTTGACAAAATTTTCCATAGAAATAAAATTTTGACAAAATTTTCTATAAAAATAAAATTTTAACAAAATTTTCTATAGAAATAAAAATTTGACACTATTTTCTATAGAAATAAAATTTTGTCAAATTTTTCAATAGATATAAAATGTTGACAAAATTTTCTATAGAGATAAAATTTTGACAAATTTGTCTATAGAGATAAAATTTTGATAAAAATTTTCTAAAGAAATAAAATTATGATAGAATTTTCTATGGAAATAAAATTTTGATAAGATTTCCTATGGAAATAAAATTTTGACAAAATTTTCTATAGAAATAAAAAGTTGACAACATTTTCTATAGAAATAACATTTTGGCAAAATTTTCTATAGAAATAACATTTCGACAAAAGTTTCTATAGAAATAAAATGTTGACAAAAT
This sequence comes from Haematobia irritans, assembly GCF_050003625.1. NCBI lineage: Eukaryota > Metazoa > Arthropoda > Insecta > Diptera > Muscidae > Haematobia > Haematobia irritans. The sequence continues at coordinate 25,232,714 of NC_134397.1, forward strand.
TTTCTATAGAAATAAAGTTTTGACAAAATTTTCTACAGAAATAAAATAAAAATAAAATTTTGCCTATATTTAGGTCTATAATTTTATATATCCCCCATATTAAAACTTGGTTTTAATTAAAATTCATATTCTGCAATTCGACATCCAAAGTGAAAATTTCTCAGTACATGTGGGTCATCAGTTAGGGAGGTTTCCTTACCTTCTTCAAAAAACGAAAGCAACCAACGACCATCTTGAAGTATTCTACTTTATTAGAATTTTTTTCACTTTAGCTGTGCTAAATAGTCAATTTAGAATTTATATTACAAAACAACGGAATTTTTTAAAACGTGTCTATCAGAAACTAAAGCTCTTGTCCCATATGTAATGAAAACATTCGTAACTAAAACTTTTCAATTTTGTAAATTAATTTTGTATGGTTTTTCGAATAGTAACAAACCGTAAGTCATTGCAAACAATGGTAAAGGGTTGTGGATGTATCCAATTATGACATTAGTTTTATTACCCATTCAGATGACCATAACTTTTATAAACAGTCCGAATGGAGTTTCGCAGTACGGTGAAACCACTTAGAGAAGTTTTGAAACGCTTATAAATTTCAGCAGAATTACTGGGAAGGAATAATACACCGATGAAAAAATTTTTGGTGTTTGGTGTTTCGGCCGCAGACTGTGGACATTCCAACAGGATTTAGCACGCGTCCACTCACAATGACATAAAAAAGTGTTTTGTGGCACAAAAATAAATAAAATTTTGACGTAATTTTTATAGAAATAAAATTTTACAAAATTTTCTATAGAAATAAAATTTTACAAAATTTTCTATAGAAATAAAATTTTGACAAAATTTTCTATAGAAATAAAATTTTGACACAATTTTCTATAGAAATAAAATTTTGACAAAATTTTCTATAGAAATAAAATTTTGACACAATTTTCTATAGAAATAAAATTTTGACACAATTTTTCTGTAGAAATAAAATTTTGACACAATTTTCTATAGAAATAAAATTTTGACAAAAATTTCTATAGAAATAAAATTTTGACACAATTTTCTATGGAAATAAAATTTTGATAAATTTTTTTATAGAAATAAAATTTTGATAGAATTTTCTATGGAAATAAAATTTTGACAACATTTTCTATAGAAATAAAATTTTGACAACATTTTCTATAGAAATAAAATTTTGACACAATTTTCTATAGAAATAAAATTTTGACAAAATTTTCTATAGAAATAAAATTTTGACACAATTTTCTATAGAAATAAAATTTTGACACAATTTTCTATAGAAATAAAATTTTGACACAATTTTCTATAGAAATAAAATTTTGACACAAATTTCTATAGAAATAAAATTTTGATAAATTTTTCTATAGAAATAAAATTTTGACTGAATTTTCTATGGAAATAAAATTTTGACAACATTTTCTATAGAAATAAAAATTTGACAACATTTTCTTTAGTACTAACATTTTGACAAAATTTTGACACAATTTTCTATGGAAATAAAATTTTGATAAATTTTTTATAGAAATAAAATTTTGACAAAAATTTCTATAGAAATAAAATTTTGACACAATTTTCTATGGAAATAAAATTTTGATAAATTTTTTTATAGAAATAAAATTTTGATAGAATTTTCTATGGAAATAAAATTTTGACACAATTTTCTATAGAAATAAAATTTTGACAAAATTTTCTATAGAAATAAAATTTTGCAAAATTTTCTATAGAAATAAAATTTTGACACAATTTTCTATAGAAATAAAATTTTGACACAATTTTCTATAGAAATAAAATTTTGACAAAAATTTCTATAGAAATAAAATTTTGACACAATTTTCTATAGAAATAAAATTTTGACAAAAATTTCTATAGAAATAAAATTTTGACACAATTTTCTATAGAAATAAAATTTTGATAAATTTTTCTATAGAAATAAAATTTTGACTGAATTTTCTATGGAAATAAAATTTTGACAACATTTTCTATAGAAATAAAAATTTGACAACATTTTCTTTAGTACTAAAATTTTGACAAAATTGTCTATAAAATAAAATTTGGACAAAATTTTCTATAGAAATAAAATTTTGAGAAAAATGTCTATAGAATAGAAATATAGAAAATAGAAATGAAGACTGTATTGAAGCCCTGCGCATTAAAAATACCCAAATAGGGATCATCTCAAGACAGCGCTTCGCCGGGAATGTTCCAAAGTACCACATTCGTGCAGCTTGTGCCTTTGTTTGAAGACCATAATTCGTGCCAAGTCTATTTTTTTGCTTTTGAACAGTCAAATTAAAAAAAAATTGAAAAAAGATAAAGCTTTATTACGTTACATATCAGCCACTCTGTATAATAAGGTTAGAAGGGCCGCTCTTGGAATATTTTAACTCTGAATTTGAACATTGTCTAGATACGTTAACGCCCTGCAGACGTTTTCGACTTTAAAAAATGTTTGAATGTTAGAAAATTTTAACTAAAATTGTTTTCTAATTGCAACATGTTACAAATAAGTTAATACTTTTTGTAAAATTGAAGAACATTTTTTTAAAGTAATTAATTAATTTTTAAAAGTAATAATTGTTTAAGAAAATTTCATATGTTGGAAGAAAAAATTGGATTTGAAAACTGTTAAAATATCTTTAGCGCTGTACGAAGTTCGAGACAGGTAACATTTTAGTAAAATTTACTCATTTGAGAGACTTATGAACTCAATTTAAGCAAACTTCTGCCATTTTAGGAAAATATGAACTATTTTATTTTTTAGTGAAATTGTGCACTATATTTGTATACAACTTTTTTTCTTATTTTTAGTTCGCGTCATTAAAGTTAGCAAAAAATTATTCAAATAAGGAACATTTACTCATATTGTGCAAAATTTAACTAAAATCAACTAATCTTCATGAACTAAAATAAAGTTCAGTTGGCATTAGAGCCCCTTTTTTCTGGGTGTATGACTTTCATAAAACCGACAAAAATGTCATTCGCACCATCTCTGGGCAGCATAGTCCAAACCATTTAATAGAGAAATAAAATATTTTTTTTCAAATCGAAATGATGACTGTAGAAAAACCACTGTACAACATTGTTTAAGACCGCATCTTGTGATTCTTCATACTGATCAAAAATCTGAAGAAGATTTTTTTGTTTTGGAATTACCCATATAAATTTTGGAGCACCTCGGAAATTAATAAATTTCCAGCTTATATTAGGACGCTTCTATTTATCGTTATATGAAGCTATTCTTTCCTTTCAATTATTTTGGCTTTAAAACTATAGTGGAAAATTTATGCACAATTTGTTAATTTCGAATGCTAAAAAGGATGACGATAATGTTGTATATTTGCCAATCGAATTAAATCCCGGCAAACATAAAAAAACATTATAATGTAGTTTGTTATTGTCACAAACATTTAATTAATTACGTACCTGGCGCAACAAAAATCAAAATATACGTCATCGGCGATGCAATGTTTGGGTATGAGTTGCTTCTTCCTTTTTGGCAATAAACCAAAAATGTTTCAGCGAATTTTTGTTTTATTTGAAAATTTTTTTCTGGCAATAATCGATGCTTCGCTTCTTACACACACGCGCCTCAATAGTAAAATTCACCAATAACAAAATTATATAAAAAAAATCGGAAAATTTTTTATGCAATGTTTTTTTTTTTTTATATTCAAAGTTTTATGTTACACAGCATTCTTATTTGTGGATAATTTCAAAAAAAAAAAAAAAGAAAAAAATGTCCTTCTTGCTTCTTTAATTTATACCGGTTTGTTATTACTTTTTGTTATCAAACAAAACATATCTTCTTTTTGTTGTGCAGCTGTTAATGGTGTCCGTTCTCTAATAATTCTTGCCTTTTTATTCGATTGTCTGTCTCCTTCTCTATTAATTTTGCCCGAAGAAAACCCAAATGGACCAGAAACCAACCACAAAATCTGCCCGTTTGAATGCAATGAATGTTTACGAGCGACTGAAGGGAAAACCTCTTTGGAAATAAGAATAGAAGAAATGTTCTGCTATTCGTTCATCTCAACTCATTTTTCTCTATTTCTCATAAGATTCGAAAAACAATTGCAACCTAACATTGTCTTATACTCATCTGCATTGTATGGAAATTATAGTAGTGGTTGTAGTTGTTGATGGGGGGTTTTATGTGTATGTACATACTTATGTGTGTATTTTGTTTTCCCCTTTTATTTTCCCCACATAAACACAATGGCAACCATAGGTGAAATAGTTGGCTGCTCTCTAGCAAAATACACGATGCACATGCACACCATCCATGCATCATTGTCTATATAGCAGAATTGTATTCTTTCGTTGCCCCTGACACTGAGAAATTTCTTGTTGTTTTGTTTTTGTTTTTGGAAACAGATAAACCTCGTTTAATACGTTTTTTTTAACCTTTAACCGGTGAGGTGAAATTATTTTGCGTAATTTACGACGTGTGGTAAATTTTACCCCCTCTTTTACATTAATATTTTTTTCTGTAAAAAAATGTTTTTTTTTTTGTATCATTATTATATTTGTTGATTAGTAAACATTGTATTTAACGAAAATAAAACAATATTTCGAAATATTATATGTTCTTTCAATGATTAACATATACTTTATTTTACACGTCTTTTTTAAAATATATGTAAACGAGTGTTCGAGGTGGTAAATTTTACCACCACGTACCCAGTTAAAGGTTAAAGGGAAAAAATCAAGATTTTATTTTCATCCGAACTTAAAAAGGGGGGCCTTATAACTTTGGACTGACAGAAAAAACTTAATTGATTCTATAAGTTTATTTATATCGATTACATAAATTACTTCAGTCAATAAATAATTAAAGTATTTAATTCCTATAACTCAAATATAAAATTTTTGAAACCGTAGACAGACAACTATTTCCGCCGCAGACCATGGACATTCCAAAAGGACTCAGCACTATTGTACTCAGTACGCGTAAACCAGGAATGGCTTAAAAAGAAGGTCCCTAAAATATGGACCGATATTCACCGTTTCGGCACACCTCTTTATGGCCCGAAAATACCTCTAGATTTCAAATTTCAGGCAAATTGGATAAAAACTCGGGATTCTAGAAGCCCAAGAAGTAAAATTGGGATATCGGTCTATGTGGGGGCTATATCAAAACATGGACCGATACTCACCATTTGTGGCAAACCTCTTTATGGTCCTAAAATACCTATAAATTTCCAATTTCAGGCAAATTGGATAAAAACTACGGTTTCTATAAGCCCAAGATGTAAAATCGGGAGATCGGCCTATGGAACGATACGGACCCTTTTCGGCACACCTTTTGATGGTCCTCAAGTACCTCTAGATTTTCAATTTCAGGCAAATTGGATAAAAACTACGGTTTCTATAAGCCCAAGACCCCAAATCGGGAGGTCGGTTTATATGGGGACCATACCAAAACATGGACCGATGCTCACCATTTTTGGCACACCTCTTTACGGTTCTACAGTACCTCTCGATATCCAATTTCAGGTAAATTGGATAACAACTGCGGTTTCTATAAGCCCAAGAAGTAAAATCGGGAGATCGGTATATATGGGGGCTATATCAAAATATGGACCGATACTCACAATTTTTGGCACACGTATTTGTGGTTCTACAATACCTCTAGATTTCCAATTTCAGGTAAATTGAATAAAAACTGCGGTTTCTATAAGCCCAAGAAGTAAAATCGGGAGATCGGTCTATATGGGGGCTATACCAAAACATGAACGGATACTCACCATTTTTGGCACACCTCTTTATGGTCGTAAAATACCTCTAGATTTCAAATTTCAGGTAAATTGGATAAAAACTACGATTTCTTTAAGCCCAAGACGCCAAATCGGGAGGTCGGTTTAGCCCATCTTCGAACTTGACCTGTCTGCAGACAAAAGACGAGTTTGTGCAAAATTTCAGCACGATTGCTCCATTATTGAACACTGTAGCGTGATTACAACAGACAGACGGACATCGTTATATCGTCTTAGAATTTCTCCCTGATCAAGAATATATATACTTTATATAGTCGGAAATCGATATTTCAATGTGTTACAAACGGAATGACATACTTATTATACTCCCGTCACCATTCTATGGTGGTGGGTATAAAAATTAAAATTATAGAGCTTTACTATGTTGCATTTCATATCTGTCTCCAATAGTTCTGCAGGTATATTTTTACTCTTTTAATTAAGAGATTTTATGCGAAGAACAACAACATTATGATAGTAAAATTTTATAGAATATGTGTATTACTATATTACTATATTAAAATTTAAGCCGATTAATATAAATACTTCAAATCACATCTTAGAATATTTACCAGTATAATGCTTTCAAAAAAGATTCAATAGAAAACTACAGCTCTCAATAGTAACAGCATTAACTTCTCATTGTCACTGTCATGCTTTCTTCTCTTTCTGCCACAAACATAGACTCTCCCCATAGTATACTGTTAACAACTGCATTGGGTTGCATTCAATACTGTTAACTCTCTCTCTTTTTCTCTTCCTTTCGTCTCTTTACAAACAGTTGTTATTGGTTAACTTTCCTTACATGAGTGCTCTTCGATATGTCTCATTGTTACCGGGCAGCAGTTCTTTTGTTTACATCAAAGATTATTCTTCCATTATTCTTCATAGTTTCAGTAATTATGTTTTCTTTGTTTATCCCGCAGAGGGGTTGATGTTACCATGACTGCCAAATAGAAGCATTTGATTTCCTCATCAACACAATATGATAAATGAGAGGGTCTATATAATTGGTTTTTGTTAAAAGGAAATTGCGTATTTTTCTTTATCTCCAAAAATTAAATCTTTTCAGGTTTATTGTAGATAATGTTCTTGTTTCTAAACTCGTTTTATCGGTGGTGCATAAGAAGCATTGAATAAAGATGCGTATGCAGAAAGAATGCATGTACTTCAAAAATAACCATATAAGGTGAGTCTAATAGAGGTGTGCACGTGACACGAAATTATCGTGACTGATGAAAATTTCCTTAACTCAAAGTTGGTTTATTGAAGAGGTATGAGAATTAGTAAATGAGTAATGTTACACACGTAATATAAAATTTATGAAACTAACTTCTCTTGTAATTTTAGGATTAGGGGATTTCCAATGCAACCAATCCCGAAAATGGCTTTAAGTTATCACATGAGTGTGACTAGGTTAGGTTAGGTTAGGTTAGGTGGCAGCCCGATGTATCAGGCTCACTTAGACTATTCAGTCCATTGTGATACCACATTGGTGAACTTCTCTCTTTTTCGTCAAAGCCCTACTTTCCAAAATACCCAAGGTGCAGTAGAAATGAAGCAAGGAAACTCCTTTTTATCCATTCTTAGTTCACGCGTACTGAATGCCTGTGGGAATGTCTAGCCTTGCTGAGAGAGGTATTTCACCGCAAGGAGACTTAATGGTGTTCGATCAAGGCTGTGATTGAACCCATGATCTTTGTATACGGACATTTGTGTATACACTTTAATCAGATTCTTAAAACATTCGTGAAATTTTGAATGCGAGGGATCATTACAATGGGTGCGATTTGTAGGCGTGGTTCTGTTCTCTTATAAATACTAAATTCGTGAGTGAGCGTAACCTTGTTCTCTTATTACCAATATTGTGAGAGAGCTTCACGAGTTGCTTTTTGAGCGTGTAAGAATGATATATTAGACATGTACACTTCTGTCGCCATGGTAAGGCCAACAATGCCATGCATCAGGGATGGAAAATACAATTTTCAAGAAAGTACAAAAGAGACATTTTTTTAGTGAAAAAGTACTTTTCATTAAATTTCAAAAAAAAAATCCATTGGAAGATTATTGTCAAGAGCTCCTTCAGACTGAAATTTAAAGAAAATAAAATTTTGTTTGTCAACACCTCAATTTTAAATATTTTTTTTTGTTTTTTATCCGCTTACAAGGAGTACCGTAGTATTGTAATCACGGTTGCCACAATTGGTAGAATTCTACTGTTTGGTACCTCATAAACTTTCTGTAGATAAATAAATAAAAAAAAATCTATAGAAATAAAATTTTGACAAAATTTTCTATAGAAATAAAATTTTGACAAAATTTTCCATAGAAATAAAATTTTGACAAAATTTTCTATAGAAATAAAATTTTGACAAAATTTTCTATAGACATAGAATTTTGACAAAATTTTCTATAGAAATAAAATTATGACAAAATTTTCTATAGAAATAAAATTGTGACAAAATTTTCTATAGAAATAATATTTTGTAAAAATTTTCTATAAAAACAAAATTTTGACAAACTTTTCTAAAGAAATAAAATTTTGTCAAACTTTTCTAAAGAAATAAAATTTTGTCAAAATTTTCTATAGAAATAAAATTGTGACAGAAATTTCTATAGATATAAAATTTTGACAAAAATTTCTATAGATATAAAATTTTGACCAATTTTCTATAGATATAAAATTTCGACAAAATTTTCTATAGAAATAAAATTGTGACAAAATTTTCTACAGAAATAACATTTTGTAAAAATTTTCTATAAAAACAAAATTTTATATAAAAATAAAATCTTGACAAACTTTTCTAAAGAAATAAAATTTTGTCAAACTTTTCTATAGAAATAAAATTATGACAAAATTTTCTATAGAAATAACATTTTGTAAAAATTTTCTAGAAAAACCAAATTTTCTATAAAAATAAAATTTTGACAAACTTTTGTAAAGAAATAAAATTTTGTCAAACTTTTCTAAAGAAATAAAATTTTATCAACATATTCTATAGAAGTAAAATTTTGTCAACATTTTCTATAGAAATAAAATTTTGTCAAAATTTTCTATAGAAATAAAATTGTGACAAAATTTTCTATAGAAATAACATTTTGTAAAAATTTTCTATAAAACAAAATTTTTGACAAAATTTTCTATAAAAATAAAATTTTGACAAACTTTTCTAAAGAAATAAAATTTTGACAAAATTTTCTATAGAAATAAAATTTTGACAAAATTTTCTATAGACATAAAATTTTGACAAAATTTTCTATAGACATAAAATTTGGACAAAATTTTCTATAGAAATAAAATTATGACAAAATTTTCTATAGAAATAAAATTTTGATAAAACTTTCTACAGAAATAAAAAATGTTGACAAAATTTTCTATAGAAATAAAATTTTGACAAAATTTTCTATAGAAATAACATTTTGTAAAAATTTTCTATAAAACAAAATTTTTGACAAAATTTTCTATAAAAATAAAATTTTGACAAACTTTTCTAAAGAAATAAAATTTTGACAAAATTTTCTATAGAAATAAAATTTTGACAAAATTTTCTATACACATAAAATTTTGACAAAATTTTGTATAGACATAAAATTTTGACAAAATTTTCTATAGAAATAAAATTATGACAAAATTTTCTAAAGAAATAAAATTTTGACAAAACTTTCTATAGAAATAAAAATTTTGACAAAACTTTCTATAGAAATAAAATTTTGACAAAATTTTCTATAAAAATAAAATTGTGACAAAATTTTCATCAGAAACAAAATTTTGATAAACTTTTCTAACGAAATAAAATTTTGTCAAATTTTTCTATAGAAATAACATTTTGACAAAATTTTCTATAGAAGTAAAATTTTGACAATACTTTCTTAAGCAATAAGTTTTTGCAAAATAATATTTTTTGATAGTTTTTGGTAAGATTTTCTCCCAATGTTGGTAATTTTTTTTTTCGACCATGACTGTAATGGTACGCATTATTTTAGTACGCGATCGATAATTTCTTATCTAGAAAGTGTTCGTGTGGAAGCGTAATATAGAATCACATGCTTTTTCGACTAAAACATTCTTGAAATTCAATAAAATCGTGTTTTTGTCTATGGCTTTTACAAAATCGAGATTTTCTTCCCACATGAACTTGATTTTCTTTCCGCAAATTTGTAAAAGGCTATTAGTAAATATGTTTGTTAAAGACGTTCTCAAAATATTAATCTGATATCGGCTAAAAAATGTCTACACCAAAGGTACTAAATTATTCGCGGGGATACTACGGTACTGACCACGGTGACAAAGTATTAAAAAAGTAGTATAGTACTGAATTTTCCATTCCTGCCTTGCATGCATCACTCTCTGTTATCCTCTCTAAATCAATGAGAATAACTGTTTAGCATAATAATATATTCACCCTAATATACTCATCACTAATATACATATCAACAAGATCACGTATATGTATAGGTGCGTGGGTAAATGGTTTCACACTTTTGATAACAAGACCTTAACATTGACATGTTCTGCTCTAGAGAGCTTGTGCATTCTTAACTTTTTGTTTTTGCCATATTGCAGATGCTCTGCGTAGACCACGAAATTACTATCAGCCCACCCAAAACTACTATCAATTGCAAAGAAGAACATAAAAACGTATTTCAACTATTTTAGTTGCATATAAAAACGTTGTTTTTGTTTTTTGTTTCATTTTATTTTTATGCCAAAGAATTTTTGGTGATACCCATAGTTGATGATGGTATTTAGTCTATGTTTCAATTTTGTCTGTCTAGCAAGAATGAACCGAAAAATGTGCTCATCTATATTAGTTCACTATCGTAATAATGCAAAATAACTTAATTGGATATTGAAGGATTTTAGTAATTGCATTTGTAAACGTATCTTAAGCAACTTACCAAGTAAAAAAATAATACCAGACAAAAAACCATTTAGATTTCTCCAAAGTGTGAAAGTAGACTTTAATAGAAATATGAAAGGCGAAAACTTGTTCTCGTATTAATTATATAGTATGACAATAGATCCACATCTAATATGAATCTTTAACGTTTTGACAATTGACAATTTTTTGACAATTGTTTTTTTAATTTTTATTACTAATGGTTTAATGTTGTCAATTAATAAAATTATATGCCTTTCTAAAACATAATTCGAAAAAATAAATAAAAAACCCATTTGGGTTTCTTAAAAAATTGTTTTTGTTTAGTTTGTCTCAAGGTCATTGGAAATAAAAGCAGATGTTTATTGTGAGTTATAATTTATTTAAATTTATTCAAGTGTTATCCAATATCCGATACATCACATATGTTTGTTCCAGGGGGAAATAACTTCAGAAGTAAGAAATATATAAAGTGTAAGTTCGGCTATGCCGAATCTTAACCCTTAAATGTACAAGATCACCGATTCCTCCGAAAAAAAAAACTGTATATAATATGCAAAATTGTAAATAAAGAACATTTGCATACCACATTAAAAAACAAGTAAGGAGAGTCTAAAGTCGGGCGGGGCCGACTATATTATACCCTGCACCACTTTGTAGATCTAAATTTTCGATACCATATCACATCCGTCAAATGTGTTGGGTGCTATATATAAAGGTTTGTCCCAAATACATACATTTAAATATCACTCGATTTGGACAGAATTTGATAGACTTTTACAAAATCTATAGACTCAAAATTTAAGTTGGCTAATGCACTAGGGTGAAACACAATTTTAGTAAAAAAATATGTGAAACATTTAAATCTGAAGCAATTTTAAGGAAACTTCGCAAAATTTTATTTATGATTTATCGCTCGATATATATGTATTAGAAGTTTGGGAAAATTAGAGTCATTTTTACAACTTTTCGACTAAGCAGTGGCGATTTTACAAGGAAAATGTTGGTATATTGACCATTTTTGTCGAAATCAGAAAAACATATATATGGGAGCTATATCTAAATCTGAACCGATTTCAACCAAATTTGGCACGCATAGCTACAATGCTAATTCTACTCCCTGCACCCAGAGAAGGAATATGATCACCTCAAACATGTTTTAAGAGCAAAATGTTATTTTTGGGTGGTGACCATGTAATATGGTTTTCGCAACCATGTTATTTTCTCGGAAATCAAGTATCTGATTTCGTCAAGCAGGTTATATTTGACGAGAAAATAACATTTTAGTGACAAACATGTTACATGTTCACCATACAAAAATAACATTTTGCACTTGAAACATGTTTGAGGTGATCATGTTCCTTCTCTGCGTGTGTACAAAATTTCAATTAAATCGGAGTTAAAAATTGGCCTCTGTGGTCATATGAGTGTACATCGGTTGAAAGCTATATATGGGAGATATATCTAAATCTGAACCGAATTCAACCAAATATGGCACGCATAGCTACAATGCTAATTCTACTCCCTGTGCAAAATTTCAACTAAATCGGAGCAAAAAATTGGCCTCTGTGGTCATATGAGTGTAAATCGGGCGAAAGCTATATCTAAATCTGATCCGATTTCAACCAAATTTGGCACGCATAGCTAATTCTACTCTCTTTCAAATGCTAATTCTACTCTCTGTGCAAAATTTCAATTAAATCGGAGTAAAAGATTGGCCACTGTGGTCATATGAGTGTAAATCGGGCGAACGATATATAAGGGAGCTATATCTAAATCTGAAACGATTTCAATTCTAGTGCAAAATTCCAACCAAATTGGGATAAAACTCTGGCTTCTGGGGCCGTATTACACCATATCGGGCGAAAGATATATATGGGAGCTATATCAAAATCTGAACCGATTTCAATAAAATTTGGAACACTTGACTATAGTACTAATTCTTCTTCTTGTGCAAAATTTTAACCAAATTGGGGTAAAACTCTGGCTTCTGGGGCCATATAAGTCCATATCGGGCGAAATATATATATATATATATATATATATATATATATATATATATATATATATATATATATATATATATATATATATATATATATATATATATATATATATATATATATATATATATATATATATATATATATATATATATATATATATATATATATATATATATATATATGGGAGCTATATCTAAATCTGAACCGATTTCTTCCAAAATCAATGGGGTTCCATTCTGAGCCAAAGCACATACTTGTGACAAATTTGAAGTCGATTGGACGTAAACTGCGACCTAGACTTTGATTACAAAAATGTGTTCACGGACAGACGGACATGGCTATATCGACTCAGGAGCCCACCCTGAGCATTTTTGCCAAAGACACCATGTGTCGCAATTATTAACCGATTTTGATGAAATTGGGTATATGGCGTTTTTTTGGTACAAGGACGAACGCCATTGAAGTTGGAAAAAATCGGATCAATTTTGGGTATAGCTCCCATATATGTATCACCCGATTTTGATAAATGGGGTCTGATTGCGTTCATTTACTAACCGATTGGCGTCAGATTTGCCACAAAGTAATCTAATTTAAATATGCAAAATTTTATCGAAATCAATTAAGATTTAGATATAGGTTAGGTTAGGTGGCAGTCCGATGTATCAGGCTCACTTAGTCCATTGTGATACCACATTGGTGAACTTCTCTCTTATCACTGAGTGCTGCCCGATTCTATATTAAGCTCAATGACAAGGGACCTCCTTTTTATAGCCGAGCGTTCCACATTGCAGTGAAACCACTTAGAGAAGCTTTTTAACCCTCAGAAATGTCACCAGCATTACTGAGGTAGGATAATCCACCGCAGAAAAACTTTTGGTGTTCGGTCGAAGCAGGAATCGAACCCACGACCTTGTGTATGCAAGGCGGGCATGCCTTTAGATTTAGATGTAACTCCCATATATCTGTATCGCCCGATTTTCCCAAATTAGGCCATAAGTCCCCTTCAGATTGAGATAAAACTCCCATAACCATGTACCCCTTAATGTTCTTAAATATGGAAATGCGGTTTATCTCCCAAACCTATACCATTGATACCGCTCAACCAATGTTTACAAATTCAGTAGGGGAGGTTTAGGGTATAATATAGTCGGCCCCGCCTGACTTTTTACTTTAGTTACTTGTTTTAAATACAGTACGCATCAAACGAAGTTTTATTTACAAATAAACAATTTGATTTTAGTAGAGAATAGAGATATTTGTACACTACACAGTTTTCTTTACTAACATTTCATTCATATTTGGTAAATATTATTTAACTTTCAATTGGTGGTTTTTTGAATTTTTGGTCAAAATTTGCTTTTTAATTTTGACTGCAGATTACTCAGAAGTACAACAAATTTTTCATTTTAAGACGTAAGAATTTTTTTCTGATTGTATCTTAAAAGATGCGCCACTGTATTTAAGGGTTAAATACCCACCACCTTTAATTAAATATCACATTTTGAAAACCCCACGACGCAGTTGGTTACTTGAAAATTTCTATATTTTCAGGTGGATGTGAATAAATCTATTCTCTTCAGAAGATCGGTTCAAATAGTAGGCTTCCCGAAGTTTTAAATTTCTACATATGGAGACTATATCAAATTCTGAATTTATAAGAACCATTTTTGTATGAGTTTTAGAGGAATCTTAAATAGCATTAATAAGCGTGGAAGAAAATCTAATGAAATAACTCGTTTCATATGATTTGAAATCAAAATTCTGTCGATTTTGACCCCTATTATTAGAGTAAGCTCGAGAAGTAAAATCGGGAAGTTGTATTTCCAGTTTCGGGTAATTCGGATGGATAGTGCGCCTTATATCTCCTTTAAAAAATTAAAACGGGAGACAGTTATATATGTGAATTATAGCAACGTCTTACTTATATAAACCAAATTTGACATATTTGTCTATAGACCCAACATGGATCTATACCAAAACATGGACCATTTCTCCAAAATTGTCAATATTTTATTATTATTAAATTATACTTCTATAGAAAATTTTGTCAAAATTTTACTTCTATAGAAAATTTTGTCAAAACTTTACTTCTATAGAAAATTTTGCCAAAATTTGACTTCTATAGAAAATTTTGTCAAAATTTTACTTCCATAGAAAATTTTGTCAAAATTTTACTTTCAAAGAAAATTTTGTCAAATTAAATATTTCTATAGAAAATTTTGTCAAAATTATATTTCTATAGAAAATTTTGTCAAAATTTTACTTCTATAGAAAATTTCGGCAAAATTTTATTTCTATAGAAAATTTCGGCAAAATTTTATTTCTATAGAAGATTCTGTTAAAATTTTACTTCTATAGAAAATTTTGTCAAAATTTTATTTTTATAGAAAATTTCGGCAAAATTTTATTTCTATAGGAGATTCTGTTAAAATTTTACTTCCATAGAAAATTTTTTGAAATTAAATATTTCTATAGAAAATTTTGCCAAAATTTTACTTCTATAGAACATTTTGTCAAAATTTTATTTCTATAGAAAATTTTGTCAAAATTTTATTTTTATAGGAAATTTTGTCAAAATTTAATTTCTATAGAAAATTTTGTCAAAAATTTTATTTCTATAGAAAATTTTGTTAAAATTTTATATCTATAGAAAATTTTGTCAAAATTTTATTTTTTTAGAAAATTTTGTCAAAATTTAATTTCTATAGAAAATGTTGTCAAAATGTAATTTCTATAGAAAATTTTGTTAAAATTTTATTTCTATAGAAAATTTTGTTAAAATTTTATTTCTGTAGAAAATTTTGTCAAAATTTTACTTCTATTAAAAATTTTGTCAAAATTTTATTTCTATAGAAAATTTTGGCAAAATTCTATCAAAATTGTATATCTATAGATCATTTTGTCAAAATTTTATTTCTTTAGACAATTTTGTCAAAATTCTATTTTTATAGAAAATTTTGTCAAAATTTAATTTCTATAGAATATTTGGGTGAAATTTTATTTCCATAGAAAATTTTGGCAAAATTTTATTTCTATAGAAGATTCTGTTAAAATTTTACTTCCATAGAAAATTTTGTCAAATTAAATATTCTATAGAAAATTTTATCAAAATTATATTTCTATAGAAAATTTTGTCAAAATTTTACTTCTATAGAAAATTGTTTCTAGATTTTACTTCTATAGAAAATTTTGCCAAAATTTTACTTCTATAGAAAATTTTGTCAAAATTTTATTTCTATAGAAAATTTTGTCAAAATTTTATTTTTATAGAAAATTTTGTCAAAATTTAATTTCTATAGAAAATGTTGTCAAAATGTAATTTCTATAGAAAATTTTGTTAAAATTTTATTTCTATAGAAAATTTTGTTAAAATTTTATTTCTGTAGAAAATTTTGTCAAAATTTTACTTCTATAGAAAATTTTGTCAAAATTTTATTTCTATAGAAAATTTTGTTAAAATTTTATTTCTATAGAAAATTTTGGCAAAATTTTATTTCTATAGAAAATTTTGTTAAAATTTTATTTCTATAGAAAATTTTATTAAAATTTTATTTCTATAGAAAATTTTTTCAAAATTTTATTTCTACAGAAAATTTTGTCAAAATTTTATTTCTGTAGAAAATTTTGTCAAAATTTTATTTCTATAGAAAATTTTTTCAAAATTTTACTTCTATAGAAAATTTTGTCAAATTAAATATTTCTATAGAAAATTTTGTCAAAATTTTATTTCTATAGAAAATTTTGTCAAAATCTTATTTCTTTAGAAATTTTTTTTCAAAACTTTACTTCTATAGAAAAATTTTTCAATATTTTATTTCTATAGAAAATTTTGTCAAAATTTTATTTCTATAGAAAATTTTGTAAAAATTTTATTTCTATAGAAATTTTTGTCAAAATTTTATTTCTATAGAAAATTTTGTCAAAATTTTATTTCTATAGAAAATTTTGCCAAAATTTTATTTCTATAGAAAATTTTGCTAAAATTTTACTTCCATAGAAAATTTTGTCAAATTAAATATTTCTATAGAAAATTTTGTCAAAATGATATTTCTAAAGAAAATTTTGTAAAAATTTTATTTCTATAGAAAAATTTGTCAACATTTGATTTCTATAGAAATTTTATTTCTACAGAAAATTTTGTCATAATTTATAGAAAATTTTGTCAAAATTTTACTTCTATAGAAAATTTTGTCAAAATGTTACTTCTATAGAAAATTTTGTCAAAATTTTATATATATAAAGAAATTGTGTGAAATACCTCTTAGTTGGAGAGGAACATCTTGAAAAATCGACCAAAACATCAGGAATTCTACCAATCTACCAAACAGTAAAAAAGATCGACCATTTTTGTTAGAATTCTACCAACTATGGTTACCGTGCCTATAATATGTCTAGATTTTAATTTTCAACCAAATCGGATAAAAATTGTCGCGTCTAGAAGCTCAAGAACTCAAATCGCGGGATCGGTCTATATGGGGGCTATACGAAATCATGTACCGATACACTACATATTCGAAAAAAATCGACAAAACAGACAAGAAATCAATTCGCTCCTAATATGGAGATCGCGCTCCATATTTGCAGCATCTATTAGTGGATCTAAAATACGTCTAGATTTTGAGTTTTAAGCAAATCGGATAAAAACTTCGTTGTGGTAGAAGCCCAAGAAATTAAATCGGGTGATCGAAATCTGAACCGATATAGCCTATCTTCGATCTTGATCTGAGTGCAAATAAAAGACGAATATGTGGCAAATTCAGGACGCCATTATTGAAGGCTATAGCATTATAACAATAGACAGCCAGACGGACATGGTTACATCACCTTTGAATTTCTCTCTGATCAAGAGTTTATATATTTTATATAGTTGGAAATTGATAGTTCGATGTTAGATTAAATGTAAATTTTTATTTTACGATTTTTACGTGGCATATGTCACATATTATTTCTAATTATTTATATAAATTCATGTAATCGAATATATCTTTTATGAATCCCACAAATCAATTAATTTAATTATTATTATAATTATCATTGCGAATTGTTGATGTGTAAAGCCAAATATTTACCAATACCTCACTACAATAAATATTTCGTGGTAATTATTACATTAATATTGAATAAGCTGGCATAATCTTGGGCAAATAAACTGTAAAATTCACACATTATTGTCAAATGAGGGATGGATGTAAATAAAATTATATATTATTTGATAGTGTTTCTTAATTGATTATAAACTTTTTTTCCAATAAACAAGTAAGGAAAGTCTAAAGTCGGGCGGGGCCGACTATATTATACCCTGCACCACTTTGTAGATACACATTTTCGATACCATATCAAAATCGTCCAATGTGTTGGATGCTATATGCACCCATATATATATTCTGTATGTCTGACCAGATATGGACAGAGCTCTACAATACTTATGGACTTTAAATTTAAGTCGGCTACTGCCCTGAGGTAGAACACAATGTTAGTAAAAAACAAGTAAGGAAAGTCTAAAGTCGGTCGAGGCCGACTATATTATACCCTGCACCACTTTGTAGATCTAAATTTTCGATACCATATCACATCCGTCAAATGTGTTGAGGGCTATATATAAAGGTTTGTCCCAAATACATACATTTAAATATCACTCGATTTGGACAGAATTTGATAGACTTTTACAAAATCTATAGACTCAAAATTTAAGTTGGCTAATGCACTAGGGTGGAACACAATTTTAGTAAAAAAAAAATATGGGAAACATTTAAATCTGAAGCAATTTTAAGGAAACTTCAAAAGTTTATTTATGATTTATCGCTCGATGTATATGTATTAGAAGTTTAGGAAAATTAGAGTCATTTTTACAACTTTTCGACTAAGCAGTGGCGATTTAACAAGGAAAATGTTGGTATTTTGACCATTTTTGTCGAAATCAGAAAAACATATATATGGAAGCTATATCTATATCTGAACCGATTTCAATCAAATTTGGCACACATAACTATACTACCAATTGTACTCCTTGTGCAAAATTTTAAGCTAATCGGGATACAACTCTGGCTTCTGGGTCCATATAAGTGCATATCGGGTGAAAGATATATATGGGAGCTATATCTAAATCTGAACCGATTTCAATCAAATTTTGCACAGTTGACTATACTACTAATTGTACTCCTAGTGCAAAATTTCAACCAAATTCGGCCAAAAATCTGGCTTCTGGGGCCATATAAGTCCATATCGGGACAAAGATGTATATGGGAGCTATATTTAAATCTGAACCGATTTCAATCAAATTCGGCACACTTGACTATACGACTAAGTGTTATGTTTGTACAAAATTTCAAGCAAATCGGTATAAAACTCTGGCTGCTGGGTCCATATTCGTGCATATCGGGCGAAAGATATATATGAGAGCTATATCTAAATCTGAACTGATTTCTTCCAAAATCAATAGGATTCTATTCTGACCCAAAACAGAAACGTATGCCAAATTTGAAGTCGATTGGACTAAAAGTGTGACCTAGACTTTGATCACAAAAATGTGTTCACAGACAGACGGACATGGCTAGATCGACTCAGGGACCCACCCTGAGCATTATTGCCAAAGACACCATGTGTCTATCTCGTCTCCTTCTGCGTGTTGCAAACTAGAGGTGTGCACGTGACACAAAATTGTCGTGACTCACCAAAATTTTCGTGATTCGTGCGTGAGTCGTGAGTCACGCGTGAGTGTGCGTGAGCGTGATTAACAAACCAAAATATCGTGCGTGAGCGTGAGTCACGAAAATAATATCTTTGTGAGTGTGCGTGAGTAACGAATTACACTCACGAAAATATTCCTGCTCACCAACATAAAACGCTTAACAGTTAAATTCAATTACAATTTTAGTGACACCTGAGATGTTAAGAGTTTAATAACACCCTCGATTTTAATAATGCTCACATTTTCAGACACTTCGGTAAGGTAAATTAATCATAAAATTATTCGTGAGTCACATCATTTTCGTGCGTGAGTACAAATTTTCTTTTCGTGAGTGTGCGTGAGTCCTACCAAAAAATATAGTGTGTGATTGTGCGTGAGTAAACTATTACTCACGTGCACACCTCTATTGGAAACATATGCACTAACTTATAATACCCTGTTCCACAGTGTGGCGCAGGGTATAAAAAATAATAAAATTTTATGGAATTACATATTTCGACCTACTAAAATATATTCACATCGGTCCATATTTTGATATAATACCACTATTGCCAAATATTTTATTTTATTATATTATATTTTATTTATTTATTTAAATTATACTAAACTTATAAGAAATATCAGATAAGTATGGGAATAATAGAGGGGAGCTTTTGCAACTGATACCATTAGCAAGTAAAATGAGTTTAATATACATATTTAATACCAGAATGAACACAAAATGATTTTTGTGATTACATTCTAAGATATTTTATTCCAGTGTATATCTATGCATACCCAGAAAATATGAATAGTTGTGGTACCATGCGGTATAAATTTGTTAACGCACTCTTCATACCAACTGATAAAGATTTGTAGCCAAATCGTATTACTCTTTTTGCTGGGTGTAGGTATACATTTTATATAAAAAAAAATATTCCTTACGTTATTTATTTCCTTGAAATGTTAAACTTAATTTGTTACATTATTTTCCACTTCCTTTCTATGTAGCCTAGTCATTTAAAATATGACAAATTGTTTCTTTCGCAACATTTTGACATTGCATACTACTCCCTTGTCATCACACCCTACTTTGAAGTTAATTTTCTGTGATAAAGAAATTCAGGTTGCGTGTTCAAGCTTAGACATGAAAGTGATAACTCTTTGTTTAAGACAGTGGGTTTTTTATAGTTACTCAAAAAAAAATTAAAAAATGTTAACCAAAAAAAGTACAAAATATTTTATATAAAAAAGTCAACTTATTGACTATTCAAATATTTTAAAAAATCATTTTTCGACTTAATAAAAATTTAAAAGAAAAAAAATTAAAATCGTTAAATATTTCT
The DNA here is from genome assembly GCF_050003625.1 of Haematobia irritans. Taxonomy (NCBI): domain Eukaryota; kingdom Metazoa; phylum Arthropoda; class Insecta; order Diptera; family Muscidae; genus Haematobia; species Haematobia irritans. Next base: position 25,253,381 of record NC_134397.1, read on the forward strand.
CGATCTTTTTGATAATTTTTATCATACATTTCAATTCAAATTGGACTTTTTGTTAAAGTTCGATAAGTATATTTTGTGCAGTGGACTTTTTATAGTTATTCAAAAAAAAAAAATAATAATAATAATAATAAAAAATGTTAAGCAAAAAAATTACAAAATATTTTATATAAAAATTTTAAAGTCGACTTTTCAACCTTTTCAAATATTTTAAAAATGCATTCTTCGACTTGTTGAAAAAATCGTTAAATATATGTCGACCATTTTCATAATGTGTATCATACATTTCAATTCACTTTGGACTTTTTGTTAAAGTTCGATAAGTAGATTTTGTGCACTATAAAGAGTCGATTTTGAAAAAAATTAAAAAAAATTAAAATAATAAATAAAATAAAATAAACAGTCGATTAGAATATTACAAACTGTCGACTTCAACTTTTTTTATGAACTGCTACACAAATTTCACGAAAATTTTTCCAAATAAAGTGAGTTTTAAAAAAATTGAATAAAAAATTGATGCAACAACTTTTTAAATTGAAACAAAAATTAATTGTTCAATTTTTTAATTGACTTTCAATTAATTTTAGTTATTGATACTGAAGACATTTCAATTAAAAGTTAATTGGATAAGTAGATTTTGTGCACTATAAAGAGTCGATTTTGAAAAAAAATTAAAAAAAATAAATAAAATAAACAGTCGATTAGAATATTACAAACTGTCGACTTCAACTTTTTTTACGAACTGCTACACAAATTTCACGAAAATTTTTCCAAATAAAGTGAGTTTTAAAAAAAATTGAATAAAAAAATTGATGCAACAACTTTTTAAATTGAAACAAAAATCAATAACAAAAATTAATTGTTCAATTTTTTAATTGACTTTCAATTAATTTTAGTTATTGATACTGATGATATTTCAATTAAAAGTTAATTGGATTAATTAATTTCGTGGGCTTACACACACAATTTTTTTTTGTAAGCTCAGAAATGAGCAAAATAATGTTCGTGTTAAATAATTTAAGACCAATTGCCTCGCAATATCTACTCAAAGTTCATCGGATTTACATTTGGAGTATTGGACGGACAACCCTTGTGTGGACGTAACGGAACGGAGGACAAAGCAATATTTAGTAGTCATTCTTCCTTTACCTATGGCTTATGTACATTATCGAGTCTTGTTTTTGATTAAGTCTATGTCCTACAATCCAACCGAAATCTCTTTCACGAGTGCACGAATCGGAGGTGCTAGGGCCCAGATCAAGTCCAATGAGGATGTCGATAGGTTGGCTTACGTTAAAGTACGGATCTGCTAAGTGGTTGTTGAAATTCACTGATATCGATGAAATACTATTGAGAAATTTTCTATAGAAATATAATTTTTCTATAGAAATAAAATTTTGGGCAAAAAAATAAATTTTGGGAATTTTTTTTGCGAAAATTTTATAAAAAATAAAATATTGACAAAATTTTCTAAAAAAAAATAAAATATTGACAAAATTGTGACAAATGTTTCAAAAGAAATAAAATTTTAACAAAATTTTCTATAGATATAAAATTTTTTTGTAGAAATTAAATTTTGAGAAAACAATAACTTTTGAGAAAAATTTATATAAAAATAGAATTTTGAGAAATTTTGTATAGAAATAAACATTTGAGAAATTTTTCTATAGATATAACATTTTTAAAAATTTTCGATGGGAATATCATTCTGAGAAAAATTTTCTATAGAAATAAAATTTTAACAAAATTTTCTATAGAAGTAAAATTTTAACAAAATTTTCTATAGAAGACAAAAATTTTTAAAAAAATTTTCTATAGAAGACAAAAATTTTTAAAAAAATTTTCTATAGAAATAAAATGTTGACAAAATTGAACAAAATTTTCTATAGAAATAAATTTTTGACTAAATTTTCTATAGAAATAAAATTTTGAGAAATTTTTCCATAGGTATAAAATTTTTAAAAATGTTTCTATATGTTGAACCCTGTTCAACAAATACTCTTTTATTGTATTTTATTTCTAGTTTTTCATGATATGAATATGAATTCGCTTAATTATGAATATTTGAATCTAACCAATAATACGCATCTTATATTTTGAATTGTTACATATATCTATCGTTTGCTTAAATGTGGTAACACCAAGAATAATTAAAAAGCTTTCACTCAACAGTGACCACCATTTTTGAAATAAGTTCCAATAGATAAATTTGCATTGCTTTTACTTGAACAATCAATATGATGTTACTTTACTTGTGCATCATCATTTGAAGTGGTAAGAAGCGCCTGGAAATAAATTATTGAATTGAAACTGAAATCTGCCTTGCCTTTATTCTATTTATTTATTTACATGATTGCTCAAAACTGTTCTTTACACTTGCGAGATCAACATTACTAATACAGTCCAATCATAGATTCGCAGTTGTACACTATAGATATAAAATTATGAGAAATTTTATATAAAACTAGCGTAACCCGGCCCGCTTCGCTGCGCCTTCCGAAGTGTTTGTGTAGGAACATTTTGCGTTAACTTAGTCAACCATATCCTTCGTGCTGAAAACAAATTCGAACAAGTATATACGGCCGTAAGTTCGGCCAGGCCGAAGCTTATGTACCCTCCATCATGGTTTGCGTAGAAACTTCTTCTAAACACTGCCATCCACAATCGAATTACTTAAGTTGCGGTAACGCTTGCCGATGGCAAGGTATCTTAAAACCTCCTAACACCATCTTCTAAATTGTATGTAAGTCCATACGTGGTATATATTAAATCAAAAAAGATCGATCCAATACGTATATAATTCAGTTTGACAAAGTAGACATAAAATTTTGACAAAATTTTCTACAGAAATAAAATTTTAACAAAATTTTCTATAGAAATAAAAATTTTGACAAAATTTTCTATAGAAATACAATTTTGACAAAATTTTTTATATAAATAAAATTTTGGTAGATTATTTTTGGCTCTAGTGGCAACCATGATTATGAATCGATATGGACCAATTTTTGTGTGATTGGACCAATTTTGGTATGGTTGTTAGCGACCATATACTAACACCACGTTCCTAATTTGAACCGGAACCGGCCTCCTCCAAGAGGCTCCGGATTGGATGAAATTTGCTTCTCTTGGAGACTTCGCAAGCCAAATCTGGGGATCGGCTTATATGGGGGCTATATATAATTATGGACCGATGTGGACCAATTTTTGCATGGTTGTTAGAGACCCTATACCAACATCATGTACCAAATTTCAGCCGGATCGGATGCAATTTGCTTCTCTTTGAGGCTTCGCAAGCCAAATCTGGAGATCGGTTTATATGGGGTCTATATATAATTATGGACCGATGTGGACCAATTTTTGCATGGTTGTTAGAGACCATATACAAACATCATGTACCAAAATTCAGCCGGATCGGATGAAATTTGCTTCTCTTTTAGGCTCCGCAACCCAAATCTGGGGATCGGTTTATATGGGCGCTATATATAATTATGGACCGATGTGGACCAATTTTTGCATGATTGTTAGAGACCATATACCAACACCATGTACCAAATTTCAGCCGGATCGGATGAAATATGCTTCTCTTAGAGGCTCCACAAGCCAAATCTGGGGATCGGTTTATATGGGGGCTATATATAATTATGGACCGATATGGACCAATTTTTGCATGGTTGTTAAGGACCATATACCAACATTATGTACCAAATTTCAGCCGGATCGGATGAAATTTGCTTCTGTTAGAGGCTCCGAAATCCAAATCTGGAGATCGGTTTATATGGGGGCTATATATAATTATGGACCGATGTGGACCAATTTTTGCATGGTTATTAAAGAACATATACCAACACCATGTACCAAATTTCAGGCGGATCGGATGAAATTTGCTTCTCTTTGAGGCTCCGCAACCCAAATCTGGGGATCGGTTTATATGGGGGCTATATATAATTATGGACCGATGTGGACCAATTTTTGCATGGTTGTTAGAGACCATATACCAACACCATGTACCAAATTTCAGCCGGATCGGATGAAATATGCTTCTGTTAGAGGCTCCACAAGCCAAATCTGAGGGTCCCTTTATATGGGGGCTATACGTAAAAGTGGACCGATATGGCCCATTTTCAATACCATCCGACCTACATCGATAACAACTACTTGTGCCAAGTTTCAAGTCGATAGCTTGTTTCGTTCGGAAGTTAGCGTGATTTCAACAGACGGACGGACGGACGGACGGGCATGCTTAGATCGACTCAGAATTTCACCACAACCCAGAATATATATACTTTATGGGGTCTTAGGGCAATATTTCGATGTGTTACAAACGGAATGACAAAGTTAATATACCCCCATCCTATGATGGAGGGTATAAAAATTTGAATTCTTTCAAACAAATCGGACTACTTGATTTTTCGTTTATAGGTACATATATAGCGGATATGCATATGTAAAACGGTTCGTCTTAAAAAATGTTGGGGAGAGGGTGTACCCTTTCCTCCAAATTTTTTAAATAATGTTCTGTATTCAAGTAGTTGGACAATCTTCTATATTTCTTGTGAATTTTAAGTGTGGAAATGTATCCTTCTCCTCAACATATCTGAAAATTAAGCACTATATTATAATAACATAACATACAAAGAATTACTGTTTCCAATTCAATAAATCGGAAAAAGCAAAAGTAGTAAAAAATTTTACCACATTAACATTTGCTAAAATGTTGGAAAATGATGCAACCTCTACGTTGGCTGCCAATTTCATGTAAATTTAAGTTCTTTACTAAAAAGAAGTCTGGCAGAAGCTTGTTCAAAAATCATAAAATTATGTACCGAGCTCCCATTTACGGACAACCCTCTACTTTCAATTTTAGAAAAAAAAACGGACAAAAGGGAACCCTCTCCCCACCTTCGCTCCACTCCGACCTGATATCGGACTATGACGTACCCCTATATTAATTTCACAACTACTCAATGGTCCATATAAATTCTATCGAAGTAAATCGACAAAGTTTATTCAAATTTTCCCCTTCCCCAACCAGATATCGAAAAATCATATACTAATTTAAAAATCATGTATAAATTTAATCACCTCCTCCCACGTTCCCTGTAAATTTCAAGTAGATCGGAGATGTTTAAATTTTGCTCTATTGTTTTAAAGGGACGTCACTTTCCCCGATACAATATCGTAGTGAATAGCACCCCTAACCTTCCCTGAAAATTCTTGAAACTTTCCTTCAAGTGTGGGGCAAGGAAGGTTGCCCCTTCGTTCATAACCTTCCCCCTCCGCTTTTGTAAATTTCAAGAAATCTTAAGAATTCCCAACCCCACCCCCGGCCAAATGTCGAAAAGTGACATTTGTAAACGTCTCAGAAAATGTCAAGCAAATTATAAGCCTAAAGGGGCGGCCTCTCTTCCGTCCAAATATCACAAAATCAGGTATCAACTATTAATATCGTAATCTCTTCCCAGTCCTCTGTAAATTTCAAGTAACTCGGTAAAGTTTAATTGTTTCTCTGTGTGTAGTTACTTAAGAGAAGCGGATGTCTCCCTATGCCCTTTTATTTTTATTAAAAAATCAGGAAACTGATATAAATTTCATAACCTCACCCATTTTTTCCGTAAAATTTCAGTCAGGGGAGTTTAGATTTGTTTTCACTGTACTTAAAAAAAAAGTCGGGCAAAGGGGTGGTCCCCCTCCCCGACCAAATATCGAAAAATAATGTAGCGGATTTTTGTCTAGATGGCAACCCCAACATTCAATGAAAATTTCAAGCAACTCGCATGATTTTGTTCCAAGTTTCAAAAAGTAGGGCAAGGGGGAGGTCCCCCTCCCCGTCCACATATAAAATCATCAGGTACCCCATATTAATTCCATAACCTCACCGCATGATCTCTGTAAATCTCAAATAATTTAGAGAGTTTTAGTTTTTTCACTGTACATTTAAAAAAGTCGAACAACGGGGAGATCCCCCTCCGCCCACAAATATCGAAATATAAAGTAGCGGATCTTTATCTAGATGCCAACCCCAACCTTCAATGAAAATTTCAAGCAAATCGGTCAACTTTGGTCCAATTTTCAAAAAGTCCGACAAAGGGGAGGTCCCCCTCCGCGACCAGGTGTCCAAAAATGAGGTACCCTATTTTCACCACATGAACGCCCCCTACGATCTCTGAAAGTTTCAAGTAAATCGGTTCAGCCGTTTCGGAGCCAACTCGGAACATACAAACAAACAAACAAACAAACAAATAAACAAACATAGATTGAATTTTATATATATAGATGTTGACAAACGTAAAACGTAATAAAATTTTAAGAAAATGAGAAATAAAATGTTGACAAACATTTCTATAAAAATAAAATTTTAACATAATTTTATATAGAAATAAAAAGTTTGGCAAACTTTTCCATAGAATTTAAAATTGAAAAAAAAATCAATATAACTAAAATTTTAACAAAAATCGCTATAGAAGTATAATTTGAATAAAATATTCTTTAGCAGTAAAAATTTTGACTACATTTTATATAGAAGTAATAATATTGACAAAATTTTTTATAGAAATAAAATGTTGACCAAATTTTTTATAGAAATAAGATTTAAACAAAATTTTCTACAGAAGTAAACATATTGATAATAATTCCTATAGAAGTTAAATATCTATAAATTCACTATATTATTAGTAAATTTTTAGTAGTAACTTTCACTTGTTGCTGCAGGCTATAAATTCACTATATTTTTAGTAAATTTTTAGTAGTAACTTTCACTTGTTGCTGCAGGCTAAAATCGTTGTAACATTTAAATTTCGAAATATTTTCAATTCAAGGGATATTTATATACCCAAAAAATTGTCGCTAACAGGAGAGATCAAAATATATGATGTTGCTGAATATACTGAAATAAATTTCTAAAATAAAATAGTAAAACATTTCTTTCGAAGAAAATGATTTTCATACTAACCACAAAAATTTGATCAAAACTTCAAAATAAAGATTTTTTTAAATTTGGTAAATTTTTGGTAAAATTTTCTTCATATTTTGCTAGATTTTTTTTGACAAGTCGTTAATGTCGTTACTGCAAATTGTTTGATGTCGATTATGGACTGTATGGTTCTTGATTAGAGCTTGAGCATTGGTACTTGGTCGTACGGCAAGGTCTTGTAGTTGGTCTATATCCCGCTGCCTTCGTGCAAAAGCTTGTGATGCCACATAGGCAGTGGTATAAGTTCATGTGCATACCACCATGGCCATTGGCAACTCTACCAGTATCATTATAACGATTTATTGTGCGATACACAAATATTTTATTCACTTTTGTTTAAGCTCGCCGCCAAGCATGGCTGAGATGACTTTATTTGTCTTTATTTTAAATAAATCCAATATAAAAAAAAAAATAAAAAAATAAATTCCTTACGGGGAGATCAAAATCTCTGGATCCAAGTAAACTTTGTTTTGTTTTATCTATTCTTACATTCTATTTCGTTTACTCAATTTTTGAGACAAATGCTACGATTTTTTCACAGTGCATTACCAATCGTTTTTAAAAGACCTTGATATGTCTAAGATTTGTAATAAATACGGTAGTTATTTTAATTTACAAATAGTCTGTCTATACCCTACAATATCGCGTTCTTTAATTCGATTTTGTTTTTGCAAAATTTCGCAATAAGACAGAAACAAAATTTATGGATATTTATTTTTAAAACACAACAGCAATAGTAAACCCCCCCCCCCCATCATTCCACCAGGTTCAAGAAAACGTCCATAACAAAGAAATATTTATACAAAAGTAATGACACGCAATGTCTCCAAATGTAACCCCATTTCCCATTTCAAAGGACTTGTGTCACGTGTCAAAACACATGCAAACAAAAAAAAGGAAATGGAATGTATTCAAGCGTTAAGACCAAAGACATTTTGTCGTAAAAGGGAAATGACCGATATGTTCGGGGTGAATAGGAGTAAGAAACTTAATATTCGTATAAAAAATGCTCATATTCATATAATGATGATGCACCTTTCCGTCCAAGGCAAAGGCCTTGCAATAAGTGCGCAAATGTTTTAGGATTTTCTTTTTGTCTTTTTCTTTTTTTATTGTTTGTTGAAATTTCACTTGATGTGTTAATTTTGTTTCTTTTGTATCATCTGCCCACAATTATTAATTATCACATCTATTTGAAGGTGTCTTTTTCAAATTTGCTTTGAAGTGGGATTTTGCGAAAAATTTCTCAACAATGTGGGAACGATAGCTGGACATACGTTGCTGTCTGTTATTTCATTCGAAAATTGTACAACATTTATTAGCTGATGGTTAATAGACAAATCAAGTACATTAGTCATGTATTATTCTAAAATTTTAAATTTTTAGATTGATCAAGTTTTGTAGGAAAAATGTATTCACGATTTTTTGGCTAAAGACCATGGTTGGCACAGTTGGTAGAATTCTACCAAAAATCGTAGATATTTTATTGTTTGGTAGATTGGCAGAATTCTTGGTGTTTTGGTAGATTTCACAGAAAAATCCTTTTCAACTAAGAGGAACTTCACAAATTTTCAGTAGAAATAAAATGTTGCCAATATTTTCTATAGAAATAAAATTTTGACAAAATTTTCTATAGGAATGCAATTTTCTATAGAAATAAAATTTTGACAAAATTGTTTATAGAAATAAAATTTTGACAAAATTTTCTATAGAAATAAAATTTTGATAAAATTTTCTACAAAAATAAAATTTTGACAAAATTTTATTTCTATAGAAATTTTGTATAGAAATAAAATGTTGACAACATTTTCTATAGAAATAAAATTTTGACTAAATTTTCTGTAGAAATAAAATTTTGACAAAATTTTCTGTAAAAAATTTTCTATTGAACATTTTCTATAGAAATAAAATGTTGACAAAATTTTCTATAGAAATATACTTTTGAAACAATTTTCTATAGAAATAAAATTTTGACAAAATTGTTTACATAAATAAAATTTTGACAAAATTTTCGATAGAAATAAAATTTTGATAAAATTTTCTACAAAAATAAATATTTGATAAAATTTTCTTAAAAAAATTTTTTTTGACAAAATTTTCTATAGAAATAAAATTTTGACAAAATGTTCTATAGAAATAAAATTTTGACAAAATTTTTTCATCCCTTCAGATGGCAGTAGTTTCGTGGGCTGTGACAAAAATGGCATTTGTTGATGGTGTTTGTATCCGAAAGATAAGGAAGACTTGACAAAATTAAGGAAGACTAGACAAAGTTTTCTATTTAAAATTTTCTATAGGAATGCAATTTTCTATAGAAATAAAATTTTTGACAAAATTTTCTATAGAAATATACTTTTCAAACAATTTTCTATAGAAATAAAATTTTCACTAAATTGTTTATAGAAATAAAATTTTGACTAAATTTTCTATAGAAATAAAATTTTGATAAAATTTTCTACAAAAATAAAATTTTGACAAAATTTTCTATAGAAATAAAAGTTTGAGAAAATTTTTTATAGAAATAAAATTTTGACAAAATTTTCTATAGTAATAACATTTTGACAAAATTTTCTCTAGTAATAAAATTTTGACAAAATTTTCTATAGAAATAAAATTTTGACAAAATTTTCTATAGAAACAAAATTTTGACACAATTTTCTATAGAAATAAAATTTTGACAAAATTTTCTATAGAAATAAAATGTTTCAAAATATGAAAACAGAGCACAGCAACTGGGTTCGTACCTTCAGATGGCAGTAGTTTCGTGGGCTGTGACAAAAATGGCATTTGTTGATGGTGTTTGTATCCGAAAGTTAAGGAAGACTTGACAAAATTAAGGAAGACTTGACAAAATTTTCTATTTAAAATTTTCTATAGGAATGCAATTTTCTATAGAAATAAAATTTTTGATAAAATTTTCTATAGAAATATACTTTTGAAACAATTTTCCATAGAAATTAAATTTTGACTAAATTGTTTATAGAAATAAAATTTTGACTAAATTGTTTATAGAAATAAAATTTTGATAAAAATTTTCTATAGAAATAAAATTTTGATAAAATTTTCTACAAAAATAAAATTTTGACAAAATTTTCTATAGAAATAAAATTTTGATAAAATTTTTTACAAAAATAAAATTTTGACAAAATTTTCTATAGAACTAAAATTTTGACAAAATTTTCTATAGAAATACAATGTTGACAAAATTTTCTATAGAAATAAAATTTTGACTAAATTTTCTGTAAAAAATGTTCTATAGAAATAATTTTTTTGACAAAATTTTCTATAGAAACACAATTTTGACAAAATTTTCTATAGTAATAACATTTTGACAAAGTTTTCTATAGTAATAAAATTTTGACAAAATTTTCTATAGAAATAAAATTTTGACACAATTTTCTATAGAAATAAAATTTTGACAAAATTTTCTATAGAAATAAAATGTTTCAAAATATGAAAACAGAGCACAGCAACTGGGTTCGTCCCTTCAGATGGCAGTAGTTTCGTGGGCTGTGACAAAAATGGCATTTGTTTATGGTGTTTGTATCCGAAAGTTAAGGAAGACTGGACAAAATTAAGGAAGACTTGACAAAATTTTCTATTGAACATTTTCTATAGAAATAAAATGTTGACAAAATTTTCTATAGAAATATACTTTTGAAACAATTTTCTATAGAAATAAAATTTTGACAAAATTGTTTATAGAAATAAAATTTTGACAAAATTTTCGGTAGAAATAAAATTTTGATAAAATTTTCTTAAAAAAAAAAATTTAGACAAAATTTTCTATAGAAATCAAATTTTGACAAAATTTTCTATAGAAATAAAATTTTGACAAAATTTTCTGTAAAAAATGTTCTATAGAAATAATTTTTTTGACAAAATTTTCTATAGGAATAAAATTTTCTATAGAAACACAATTTTGACAAAATTTATTATAGAAATAAAATTTTTCAAAATATGAAAACAGAGCACAGCAACTGGGTTCGTCCCTTCAGATGGCAGTAGTTTCGTGGGCTGTGGCAAAAATGGCATTTGTTGATGGTGTTTGTATCCGAAAGATAAGGAAGACTTGACAAAATTAAGGAAGACTAGACAAAGTTTTCTATTTAAAATTTTCTATAGGAATGCAATTTTCTATAGAAATAAAATTTTTGACAAAATTTTCTATAGAAATATACTTTTCAAACAATTTTCTATAGAAATAAAATTTTGACTAAATTGTTAATAGAAATAAAATTTTGACAAAATTTTCTATAGAAATAAAATTTTGATAAAATTTTCTACAAAAATAAAATTTTGACAAAATTTTCTATAGAAATAAAATTTTGATAAAATTTTTTATAGAAATAAAATTTTGACAAAATTTTCTATAGAAATAAAATTTTGACAAAATTTTCTATAGAAATAAAATTTTGACAAAATTTTCTGTAAAAAATGTTCTATAGAAATAATTTTTTGTCAAAAATTTCTATAGGAATAAAATTTTCTATAGAAACACAATTTTGACAAAATTTTCTATAGAAATAAAATTTTGACAAAATTTTCTATAGAAATAAAATTTTGACAAGATTTTCTATAGTAATAAAATTTTGACTAAATTTTCTATAGAAATAAAATTTTACAAAATTTTCTATAGAAATAAAATGTTGACAAAATTTTCTATAGAAATAAAATTTTTCAAAATATGAAAACAGAGCACAGCAACTGGGTTTGTCCCTTCAGATGGCAGTAGTTTCGTGGGCTGTGACAAAAATGGCATTTGATGGTGTTTGTATCCGAATGTTAAGGAAGACTCGTACCACTTAATTTGCCAGTGTTCAGCATTATTCTTTAGAAGAAACAAGAAACTGAGCTCCCCATTTCATTCAAGCTCTCGCCGATCTGCGGGAGTGTAGCTTAAAGAAAATACTTGCCTTCAGTAGGGATTTTGGTTGGATGTTTTAAGCAACTTTAAAGAAGAATGATAAATGGAAGTTCTTGAGCGAATTTAAGGAAGACCACCTCACGAAGAAGAAGTTTAGAAAATTACCTCGAGTAATCAGAATGGACCTATAGTAGTCTAAGTGGACATCAATTAAATTAACGAATTATTATCATACTCTACAACCTAACCTCATCTAACCTACTCTCCAAAACGCTCTAGACGAAAATTTAAAAAAAAATGGGATCCGGAGATTTTGGTGACAATTGTGCGGAAGAAATAAATTTTGACAAAATTTTCTATAGAAATAAAATTTAGATAAAATTTTCTATAGAAATAAAATTTTGACAAAATTTTCTATAGACTATGTCCTTCGTTTTGTTGACCTGTTGTTCTAATTTATTTTATTATTATTTCGGCTTGAGGTCCTTTTTAATAAAAAATCCTTTTTACGATTTTTGATTACTTGTTAACTTTATTCTCCAATATTTCGACTAACATCGTTAGTCTTCGACGGGGATATTAAAGTATTTTTAGGAAATAATCAGAAATTGTAGAGAGTGATTACGTCTGCTTTTTAGAAAAATTTTGACAAAATTTTCTATAGAAATAAAATTTTAAAAAATTTTCTATACAAACAAAATTTTAACAAAATTTTCTATAGAAAGAAAATTTTGACAAAATTTTCTGTAGAAATAAAATTTTGACAAAATTTTGTAAAGAAAAAACATTTTGAGAAAATTTTCTACAGAAATAAAATTTTGATAAAATTTTGTGTAGAAATAAATTTTTGACAAAATTTTCTACAGAAATAAAATTTTGACAAAATTTTCTATACAAATAAATGTTTCTTTAGAGATAAAATTTTTGTAAAATTTCTATATTTCTATATATACAATTTTTCTATTTCTATTTCCATATATACAATTTTGTGTAGAAATAAATTTTTGACAAAATTTTTTAAAGAAATAACATTTTGAGAAAATTTTCTACAGAAATAAAATGTTGACAAAATTTTCTATACAAATAAATTTTTCTTTAGAGATAAATTTTTTTGTAAAATTTCTATATATACACTCAAATAAATTTTCGCTATTAGGAGTGATCAAAAAATAAATAAACTTCTAAAGTAAAATAATAAAACACTTTGAAGAATCATTTTTTCCAAAACAACCACCAACATTTGATCAAACTCTGCAAAACAGAATTTTTTATTTGGTAGGTTTTTGCTAAAATTTTCTTTGTATATTTATACTAGAAATGTATTACTGCTATTATTTGGTCTACTCTTCAAGTGGCATCTTTGTTTCCTCTTCTTACTTACTTCTTTCAATATGCGGTCAATATTCGCATTACTATTCACATTGCCAAATAGAAACACCAAAATTCATGGTCAATGGCTTTCGCATTCATTGACATGGCTTCATCTACAATATTGGTCATGGTCATGGATAATGCGAAAGTTTATCAAATAGGAAACAAAAAAAATTAAGAATTTTTAATTGATAGAAATTTATTTTAATTGTTAATAAATTATTTAATTGTTAATAAATAAAACAATGTTTGGCAATAAATCTATATTCAGAATTTTAATTTATACTACACTTTTCCTACCTTTTGTTTATTATTCCTTGTAAATTATCGAAGATGAAGCAAAATGTACTAGATTTATTTTCTATTTATATCACTTATACGCAACAAGGGACCCTTTTGCGTTTTTTTATCTGGGATATTGGTAAATTCATTTTCAATTCCATTAACAATTTATTTTATGTGATTTTTCTTTTCTCCGATTTTATTTTAAAACAAAAGAAAATTTTGTTTATTTTTTTATTTAAATTTCATGACAGCATCTCTTTTGATTATTTTCTTAAATTGTGGCACTCATTTCTATGTTTACTCAATAAACGCACACTCACAACTAAAAATACTAGAGTTGCAAATGGCAAATCACAGCAGTAGAGAGTCGGCAGCATGTGCTTTCTTCAATCAAGCACAAAGAGGAAAACATGAAAATGTCCTTAAGGTTTTCTCAACCAAATTTTTCGCTCTCTCTCTCTATCTATTTTTAGGGATGGCAATAGAGAAATATTTGTCGACAATAGGCTCTGTAATGGTTTTTTTTTTCGTTGTTAAAGTTGTCACTTTCAAGGCAGATATACACGCAGGGAAGGAATATAAACACATCAAACAAGAGCAAAATGCGGTTTTTGGAAAGGAACATTGAAAATTTTGAAGCAAAAATATAATCAAAGAAATTCTTCTACACCCATTTTTTTATTTATTTATTTAAGTCTATGGATATAAATCCTTACAGACTACCGCTTAATAATAAATTATTTCTAAAATATGCTTAAATTCAGTTTCACTGAGTGAGAAATCTAAATTATATATTTCAGAATTGAATTCTCGAAAACACCGCAATAACGGCTCATTCATAGCATAATTATTCCTATGTAAAGGAATATAAAAAATCTCACGTGCTCGTAACCTTCTTGGAGGCACATTAAAGTAAATTAATTCTAAAAGATTAGAACAATCAAAAAATCCACAAATAATTTTATATGAGAACATAATAGACTGCAATTTACAATTTTAGTAAAGTTGGAAGTTAATTAATTTACAACGTGAATCATATGAAGGAATAGGCTGTTCAAAATGCAACGATGTATTAAAATTCAACTAATGAAAATTTTCATTGATGTAACGAAACATTTTCATTTATACAATGAAAATATTCGTTAATATTATGTTGATTAACAGAAAATTCGTTATAATAACGAAAATTTTCGTTGTATTAACGAATTTGTTTCATTGGCTGACTTTTAACGACACATGTCGTTAATATAACGAAACTTTTTCTATTAGTGTATATATTTGACTTGTTCCGCAGGATAATATTGGCTTTAGATCCAATTAATCAGAAATCCGAATTTAGACACATTAATTTAACGGAAGAGGCTCTGTTGATTCCAAGGAACTGGCATCCCTATAAAACATTTCACCAAATTAATGCAATTGAGAATATCTCAACTCAGCTGTTGCTGTTAGATAATTTCTCATTGTTGGCAACTTTCTCTCAACTATGCTCAGAATTATACAAAATGCCGCAACACACAGTGTAACAGAACTATACACATGTATGGTAATCATAGTTGCCACAGTTGATAGAATTCTACCGAAAAAGGTAGATTTTTTACTGTTTCGTAGATTGGTAGAATTCTTGATGTTTTGGTAGATTTTGCAAAATATTCCTCTCCAACTAAGAGATACATCATTTTGCAAAATTTTCTATAGAAATTAAATTTTGACAAAATTTACTATAGAAATAAAATGTTGACAAAATTTTGTAGAGAAATAAAATTTTGACAAAATTTTCTATAGAAATAAAATTTTGTTGTTGTTTTTTTTATTACAGCTTAAAACCATACATTGACTAAACTACAAGTGCAGCTTAACCAACAGAGGAAAAGAATTTTTGTCAAATTTATTTGGGTAAAGCCCTATAGACTGCAAGATGGTTGGATGGACGCACGTTTCGGAATTACCACATTCCTCATCAGCATCCTCTACTTGAAGCAAAACTATCAACCAATTATCAGAATAAATTCAGGCAGTTCATTAAACCCAACAATGATTCACACTTGAACCTTCCGAAAAAAGGTTTTGTATGATAGCCGGCTTATGCCGAAATTGACAAAATTTTCTTAGAAAAAACATTTTTGGGTATATTTTTCTATAGAAAAAAAAATTTTGAGAAAATTTTCTATAGAAACAAAATTTTAAGAAAATTTTCTAAAGAAATAAAATTTGAGAAAATTTTCTATAGAAATACAAGTTTGAGAAAATTTTCTTAGAAAAAACATTTTTGGGAATATTTTTCAATAGAAATAAAATTTTGAGAAAATTTTCTATAGAAATTAAATTTTGAGAAAATTTTTTATAGGAAGAAAGTTGTGACAAAATTTTCTATAGAAATAAAATGTCTACAAAATTTTCTAGAGAAATAAAGTTTTTACAAAAATTTCTGTAGAAATAAAATTTTGACAAAATTTTCTATAGAAATTAAATTTTGAAAAAATTTTCGATAGAAATAAAATTTTGACAAAATTTTCTATAGAAAGAAAGTTCTGACAAATTTTTCTATAGAAATAAATTTTTTACAAAAGTTTCTTAGGAATAACATTTTTGAAAATTTTATAGAGAAATAAAATTTTGAGAAAGGTTTCTATAGAAATGAAATTTTGACAAAATTTTCTATAGAAATAAAATTTTGACAAAATTTTCTATAGAAATTACATTTTTAGAAATTTTGTAGAGAAATGAAATTTTGGCAATTTCTACAAGTTTGGCGCAATTTTCTATAGCAAAATGTTTGCAAAATTTTCTATACAAAAAATTTAGACAAAATTTTTTATAGAAATAAAATTTTGACAAAAGTTTCTACAGAAATAAAATTTTGACAAAATTTTCTATAGAAATAAATTTTTTGAAAATTTTGTAGAGAAATAAAATTTTGAGAAAGTTTTCTGAAGAAATGAAATTTTGACAAAATTTTCTATAGAAATAAAATTTTGATAAAATTTTCTATAGAAATACAATTTTGACAAAATTTTCTATAGAAATGAAATTTTGACAAAATTTTCTATAGAAATAAAATTTTTGAAGATTTTATAGAGAAATAAAATTTTTGAAAATTTTATAGAGAAATAAAATTTTGAGAAAGCTTTCTGAAGAAATGAAATTTTGACAAAATTTTCTATAAAAATAAAAATTTGATAAAATTTTCTATAGAAATAAAATTTTTACAAAATTTTCTATAGAAATCACATTTTTAGAAATTTTGTAGAGAAATGAAATGTTGGTAATTTCTACAAGTTTGGCAAAATTTTCTATAGAAATAAAATTTTGACAAAAGTTTCTACAGAAATAAAGTGTTTACAAAAATTTCTATAGAAATAAAATTTTTAAAAATTTTGTAGAGAAATATAAAAAAACTTTGTAGAGAAATGAAATTTTGACAATTTTTTATACTTCTACAAGTTTGGCAAAATTTTCTATAAAAAAATTGTTAAAATTTTCTACAGAAATAAAATTTGGACAAAATTTTCTATAGATATAAAATTTTTACAAAATTTTCTATAGAAATAAATATTTGAAAAATAAAATTTTGATAAAAAAATATTTCTTATAATTTGGTAAAATTTTTTAAAATTTTCTAGAGAAATAAAATTTGGACAAAATTTTCTATAGAAATAAATTTTTTACAAAATTTTTTATAGAAATAAAATTTTGATAAAAAAATATTTCTTATAATTTGGTAGATTTTTAGTAGAATTTTACACCCAGAAAAAAGGGGCTCTAATGCCAACTGAACTTTATTTTAGTTCATGAAGATTAGTTGATTTTAGTTAAATTTTGCACAATATGAGTAAATGTTCCTTATTTGAATAATTTTTTGCTAACTTTAGATGACGTGAACTAAAAATATGAAAAAAAAATTGTATACAAATATAATGCAGAATTTTACTACAAAATAAAATAGTTCATATTTTCCAAAAATGGCAGAAGTTTGCTTAAATTGAGTTCATAAGTCTCTCAAATGAGTAAATTTTACTAAAATTGTACCTGTATTAAACTTCGTACAGCGCTAAAGACATTTTAACAATTTTTAAGTCCAATTTTTTCTTTCAACATATGAAATTTTCTTAAACAACAGAAAAAGAAATTAATTATTTAAAAAAAAAAATCTTCAGTTTGACAAAAAACATGTTGCAATTAGAAAACTATTTTAGTTAAAATTTATTAAAAAAAACCTACATTTTCTTCCACGGTGGGTTCACTTTTTTTTGGGTGTAGATTATCTTTGGCATGAGTGGCAACCGTGATGATAATGCGAACATAAACATCTGTATATACACATGTTTCCTTTCGTGCTTATAGATTTAATTTATTGAACATTAAAATGACATTTAATTCTGCAATGCAATATTAATTATCCACATTTTTTTATTCTTATTATGTCGTCACATTCATCTACTATTTGAGACTTTTGGATAAATAATGTCCATGCTGTTTTTTGCATCAATTTTTTCTCTTGATGCCAAGAAATTTAACTGCTGACGTCACAAGTTCTATATTCACATTATTGCTATATGTTGTTGTTATGAGACTTATGCGTATTACTTGATGTGTGCAATAACTCGATACTTGTACATGTATTGTGACATAAACTATAACGGTCTCTTTGTTTTAAATGTCTTATCGGCTCTCTTCGCTCATGTGCAACATAAAAAATGTGTGGAAGAGAGGGGAGTGAGGATAAAATACTTCAAATGTTTTGAAAAACAAAAACATTCTTGAATGTTTTGTTAGCTAATGGATGTGGTAAGAAGTAAACTAAAGGTAAGTAGTGCTCTTATACATAATAAGTCTCTTTAGTTGGCTTTAGCCACATGAGTATGGTATATAGGGTACTCCATACATAAAATATATACAGCCTTTAGCATAAACTGTTAATTGACTTTTATAAACGACTCTTATTTAAGTTAATGAAATATTAACAAACCGGTTAATCCTTATAATAAATACAGTTCCAATACAAGGCATATTAATAAAGATACTCTCCTTTTGCAAAAACAACAAAGTCTGCCGCTATAATGTCATTTAGATTGTCAGTCAATATGAAACATTGTTCAACAAGTGGCAAAGGGAAACTACAAATATATCAATGTTTATTTCGAAATATGTAACGATACGCATGAATAACACTAGTTTACACTGAAAATGTACATTTGATGAGAGGTGACTTTTCTTATGTATTTTGATCTGCTGAATTCGAAAAAAAATGTAAAAAAAATTTGGGAACAGTTTTTGAAATATCCCGTTATTTTTAGTTTTTCTCTCTTTTTTCACTAAACAAATTTTATTTCGAGTTAGAAATGTCCGATTATATCGTTATTGGAACTTAAATGAAAGGTACTGAGATGACGAATAATCGTGTTTATTTCGATCTGTGATAAGTTAAGTGGTCTTGGACAATTAAATGTCGCAAGCAAGAATAAAAAAATCTAAGTAAAAATAAAAACAATAAAATTAAAAATTTCACTCCCGTGGGGATTTGAACCTTTTGACTTTTTCACTTTCATGGAGATTTTTTATATATTATATATTACATTATTTTTATTTTTGAGTTTAGATGGAAAAATATGTCCATACAAAAATATACGCCGAAAATCTTCATTTCTGCTAAGGCTTTCTGCTATGGTGCCAAAAAATCCAGGTTCAACCCACGATTCGAGCGAAAAAGTTTATCAAATTGTAGAAATTAGATAATTAGAATATAAAAGTGTAATAAACAATATTGATAAACAAGAAAAGTGAAATTGGTAAAAAAAAATATTTTTGTAGCTTTTTTTTAATAACTTCATTGAAATGAACTTACAGCCACAACTACTAAAGCGAGGTACTTCCATCCTATGACAAGCCCATGTAAAATTCATTGTAGATGATCTAAATTTGCACTACTTCCGGATCACAAGTTGAGGATCTAAATTACTTATTTGGAAGAGGGTTTTCTGAGTATTTTCGCCATACACATTCCTTTGCAAAAGTGTTAGTAGATTGTTTTGGGAATGGGTATTAACCTTTTTTTAGGTTAATCTCCAATGAAAGATCTAAGAAAACTTACCTCCAAACTTTGTGGAATTTATTCCTTAATGTTTCCTTCTCTCAAGTACCATTCGTATTTTCACAAAAAGCTTATATTTAAAACCCCCTTACTTGGCAATCCTGTAAAAAGTAAAATTTATAAAATAAACACGTTTTTTACACAAATATATTTTATTGAAAACATAAATTGCAATAGGAACTAATTACAAATGTTGATTCTTAGCTTCCTATAAAATATATAACGACACAACAAAGTTCAGGTTATATTTACGTTTACAGGTTAATTAGTTTTTTTTATAGTTATAGCTTTTTAATTTGCACATTTTACTAACATAATAATAGAACCGAAAATTCTTAATTAATAAAATTTGTTTAAAACATTCACCTAATGAGTATAAATTAAAAATTACTGATATTTCGAGATGACAATGAGAAACCATGAAAAATAATCTATGATTATTAATTAATATTTATTTTTGTGTAATCAGAAACCATAGTCTCCTATTAAGAGCAGTTGTTTTAGGCATTGAACATTCAATACTAAATTGCTGAAAGTGTAAAATTGCTAAAATAACAAAGACATCAAATCGACATGCCTGAACAGTGGAAGAATAGCATTGTCTGGGAAATTTAGTCAAAATGTTGTCAAAATTTTATTTCTATAGAAAATTTTGTAAGAATTTCATATCTATAGAAAATTTTGTCAAAGT
The DNA here is from genome assembly GCF_050003625.1 of Haematobia irritans. Lineage (NCBI taxonomy): Eukaryota > Metazoa > Arthropoda > Insecta > Diptera > Muscidae > Haematobia > Haematobia irritans. The sequence continues at coordinate 25,273,653 of NC_134397.1, forward strand.
TTTATTTTTATAGAAAATTTTGTCAATATTTTGTTTCCATAGAAAATTTAGTCAAAATTTTATTTTTATAGAAAATTCCTGTCACAATTTCATTTCTATAGAAAATTTTGTACATTTTTTTCTATAGGAAATTTTGTCAAAATTTTATTTATATAGAAAATGTTGTAAAATTTTTATTTCTATAGAAAATTTTGTCAACATGTTATTTCCACAGAAAATTTTGTCAAAATTTTATTTCCATAAAAAAATTTTGTCAAAATTTTATTTTTATAGAAAATATTGTCAAAATTTTAATTTTTTTGAAAATATTGTCAAAATTTTATTTCAATAGAAAATTTTGTCAAAATATTATTTCTATAGAAAATTTTGTCAAAATTTTATTTATATAGAAAATTTTGTCAAAATTTTATTTCTATACAAAATTTTGTCAAAATTTTATTTCTATAGAAAATTTTGTCAAAATTTTATTTCTATAGAAAATATTGTCAAAATTTTATTTCTATGGAAAATTTTGTCAAAATTTTATTTCTATAGAAAATTTTGTCAACATGTTATTTCCATAGAAAATTTTGTCAAAATTTAATTTCCATAGAAAATTTTGTAAATTTTTTTCTATAGAAAATTTTGTCAAAATTTTATTTATATAGAAAAATTTGTAAAATTTTTATTTCTATAGAAAAATTTGTCAACATGTTATTTCCACAGAAAATTTTGTCAAAATTTTATTTCCATAAAAAATTTTGTCAAAATTTTATTTTTATAGAAAATATTGTCAAAATTTTATTTTTTTTGAAAATATTGTCAAAATTTTATTTTTATAGAAAATATTGTCAAAATTTTATTTTTTTTGAAAATATTGTCAAAATTTTATTTCAATAGAAAATTTTGTCAAAATATTATTTCTATAGAAAATTTTGTCAAAATTGTATTTCTATAGAAAATTTTGTCAAAATTGTATTTCTATAGAAAATTTTGTCAAAATTTTATTTCTATACAAAATTTTGTCAAAATTTTATTTCTATAGAAAATATTGTCAAAATTTTATTTCTATGGAAAATTTTGTCAAAATTTTAGTTCTATAGAACGAAAAATATTGTATTTTATTTCTATAGAAAATTTTGTCAAATTTTTATTTCTTTAGAAAATTTTGTCAAAATTTTATTTCTATAGAAAATTTTGTCAAATTTTTATTTCTATAGAAAATTTTGTCAAAATTTTATTTCTATAGAAAATTTTGTCAAAATTTAATTTCTATGGAAAATTTTGCCAAAATGTTATTTCTATAAAAAATTTGGTCAACATTTTATTTCTATAGAAAAATTTGTCACAATTTTAGTTCTATAGAACGAAAAATATTGTATTTTATTTCTAAAGAAAATTTTGTCAAAATTTTATTTCTATAGAAAATTTTGTCAAAATTTTAGTTCTATAGAAAATTTTGTCAAAATTTTATTTCTATACAAAATTTTGTCAAAATTTTATTATTATAGAAAATTTTGTCAAAATTTTATTTCTATAGAAAATTTTGTAAAAATTTTATTTCTATAAAAAATTTTGTCAAAATTTTATTTCAATAGAAAATTTTGCCAAAATCGTATTTCTATAGAAAATTTTGTCACAATTTTGTCAAAATTTTATTTCTATAGAAAATATTGTCAAAATTTTATTTCTATGGAAAATTTTGTGAAAATTTTATTTCTATGGAATATATTGTCAAAATTTTATTTCTATAGAAAATTTTGTCAAAATTTTATTTCTATACAAAATTTTGTCAAAATTTTATTTCTATAGAAAATATTGTCAACATTTTATTTCTATGGAAAATTTTGGCAAAATGTTATTACTAAAGAAAATTTTGTCAAAATTTTATTTCTATAGAAAATATTGTCAAAATTTTATTTCTATGGAAAATTTTGGCAAAATGTTATTACTAAAGAAAATTTTGTCAAAATTTTATTTCTATAGAAAATTTTCTCAAAATTTTTTTGCTATAGAAAATATTGTCAAAATTTTATTTCTATGGAAAATTTTGGCAAAATGTTATTACTAAAGAAAATTTTATTTCTATAGAAAATGTTGTCAAAATTTAATTTCTATGGAAAATTTTGCCAAAATGTTATTTCTATGGAAAATTTGGTCAAAATTTTATTTCTATAGAAAATTCTGTCAAATTTTATTTCTATAGATCGAAAAATATTGTAGGGGAAATTTTTGGGGAAAGTAGGGATCTTTATTTTTTCCTTGTAGGGTAAACCGAAAAATTTCTCTGGCAACACTAATCACCAAAGTCAATTAAAAAATTAGTTGTTCCAATTATATAATTAATTGATACAATTAGTTTTTGTGATTGATGTTCGTTTCAATTAAAAAATTTGTGGAATTAATTAAATGTTTAATTGAATATTTTTTGGATAAATGTTGGTGATATTTTTTTCTGTGTATGCTAGTATTAGACTAATTGAGTTCAAGGCAATGGAATCACCTTGTCTCCTATATATCTAGAACTGATTATTTGAACAGGTTACCTGTTTGTTTGCCCTGCTAAACTATCACTACAATAGCCGAAACATTGAAATTAGATATTTAAGTTCTTTAAAACCTCAAGTCGCAAAATTTTCCCTTGGCAATATTTTCTTAACCACAAAAAAGAGGGCTACCGTTGTACCACTTTAGTGGCAAATATGTCACAGCTTTCTAGTTTTGACAAATTTATGCCACTAAATGACGTCCATTTCATATGTTTGTGCCACTTTTTTTGCCATGTTCTGTAAATTTTAATGAAATGGAATTGTGCCAATTTAGTGGCAAATTTGCAACTGTTTTCAAGTGTTGACAATTTTATGACACATTTTGTGCCACTTTTTGCCTTGTTTTGCCATTTTTTAATCAATTCTCGTAATGGCTCCGTCCAGATCTAGAAAATGGTTCAAAACTTGCATCAAATATTACATCATAATAGGAATTAATGAAAATGTGGCACAACACCAAAAAAGGTGCCGCCAATAAGGCTTTCAACCATCGCCCAACGGATTCTTAAGAATTAACAAATTGGTTTTTGTTTATTTATTTTTTCTGTTAATAAATATTTAGAGTATTTAGCACCGAATCTTTAATTTTAGTAAATATTTTTCAGTTCCATAATGCAACCCTAAGGTCTAAACCTAAATTCCATTTTATTATTTAAGCAGGCAATTGACGTTTTGCTTTTTTAGCAATAATTTTTTATTGTATTAATGTTGTTTTCTTTCTAAGTAATGTTTTTGGCACATTATTTTCAGGACTTTAGGATCTTGCCTTGCCCAATATGAAATGTTTTATTTTATATTAAAATATTTCAAATATTTTTATTTTTATACTTTTTTTAAATCAATCAATACAATATTATATTCATTATTTTGTATTACATTTTATGAAAACTTCAAAGGAACACTTTGTGCTTGACTAAAAAAACAAAATTGTAAATCGCAAAGCTAAAAAAATTATACATAACCAATTCAATATTAACTATTATTTGATTATAATACAATATGCAATAATTGTAAATAATATCCAATTCGAAACTACATAGTAAAACATATAATATAAGCATAAGCAAATAAATTAGTTATTATGATATATGTATCACACAGACAGTAGCAGTTAAAAAAAAAAATAAATAAAAATATGTAGTTTTAATATTCTATAATTAAAAAAAAAAATATTTTTCAATTTTTTATCCACATACAACAATAAAAGCTGTAAAATTTTTTGTTTAGTTTTTTTTTTTTAATTTTGCATATAAATATCTAAATATTTCATTGAAGTTAAAAATGATAACTTTCGTGTTTAGCACACCAATATTTTTTAACAATGGATGACATTTTAATATCAATTAGTTTAAGGCAGACTAAATTTTTTCTATTGAAAGACATTCAAAGAGATTCTATTTAGATATATGTAGGTATGTATAGTAAAGGCAATGGTCCCAATATGTGGGCAAGAAGATTCTATAAAGTTCTAGTCTGACATTAGGTATGGTCCGATAGAAAACTAAATAAAATTAAAATTTAATAAAACTAATTGAAAATTATGAAAAATATAAATCTAGTATGTGAGGTTATAGATTCTAGAATTAAATACCCAAAGAATATTGTTTTTTACGGAGGACATGAAGTTAATATGGGGTACCTGATTTTTTAATATTTGGATGGGAAGGGGGGTGAACCTTCCAGTTGCCCGACTTTTTGAAAAGTGGACCAAAGTTCTCCGATTTGCTTCATGGAAGGTTAGATGTGAAATCTAGACAAAAGATCCGCCAATTTATTGTTTGATATTTGGTCGGGGAGGGGAGCCTCCTCTTTGCCCGACTTTTTTTAAAGTACGGTGAAAAAACTAAACTTCTGGGATTTACTTTATATTTCCAGAAGACGCAGGGGAGGTTACGAAGTTAATATGGGGTACCTGATTTTCTAATATTTGGACGGGGAGTGGACCTCCCAGTTGCCCGACTTTTTTTAAATGTGGACCTAAGTTCTCCAATTTACTTGAAATTTTCAGGGAAGTTTGCGGGTGAAATCTAAACAAAGATCCGCAAATTTATTGTTTGATATTTGGTCGGAGAGGGAAACTTTCCCATTGCCCGACCCTTTTTTAAAGTACAATGAAAAAAAATCTAAACTTTGATATTGATATTTACAGAGGATGTGTGTCGAGGTTATGATGTCAATACAGGGTATCTGATTTTTTTTTAATATTTGGTCGGAGAAGTGAAGACAGGTCCTCCTGCTTTGCCCGACTTTTTAAAAAATGTTTTGTTTTTTTGGGAGGAGAGACCCTCCTTCTTTGCCCGTATTCATGTGAATTTTCCAAAAAAAAAAAAAAAACTTTAAATCCTTTTGATTTGTTTTTTTCAGAAGGCTTATGTTATTGTCTATCCTTCGAAATATTCTGCTTAACTCAGTTAACCCAAAATGTTTCTTAAAAATGTGAAATTTTTTCAGCAAATAGTCTGTCAGTTTAAAAACGATCAGGAACCTAACCTACGTATTTTTGCAGAGAAACCCATATCGAATGATACCAAATTTCTAGTATCACTCTTTGGTCTTATTCCGCCTCAATTGTAGCAGCAATAAATTAACGCCTACACTCATAGAAAAATGTCTGCTGAAAACAGCAGTCAATGTCTGCTGTTATATTTTTGTACTTCAGGATCTAACGAACAACAAATTATAAAATTTTTCCCTAAAGTATATATAAGAACCAAAAGTAGTTTTTTTTTTGTATATTTTGGCACTGTAATATACTTACAAGCTCCTAACTGCGATCAGCAAACATGTTGATTGCTGTTATGCCTCAATTTGATAAATATTCAGATTTTAGGGCAAATACTATAGATATTCATAAAATATTGTTTTAATTGTGTTACCATCACGGTTGCCACAGTTGGTAGAATTCTACCAAAAATGGTAGATTTTTTACTGTTTCCGTACATTGGTAGAATTCTTGATGTTTTAGTAGATTTTGCAAAATATTCCCCTCCGAGTAAGAGGTACTTCAAAAATTTTTTAAAGAAATAGAATTTTGACAAAATTTTCTATAGAAGTAAAATTTTGACAAAATTTTCTATAGTAGTAAAATTTTGACAAAATTTTCTATGGAAATAAAATTTTAACAAAATTTTCTACAGAAATAAAATTTTGACAAAATTTTCTATAGAAGTAAAATTTTGAAAAAAAATTTTTTATGGAAATAAAATTTTAACAAAATTTTCTACAGAAATAAAATTTTGACAAAATTTTCTATAAAAAAAAATTGGACACAATTTTCTATGGAAAAAAATTTGGACACAATTTTCTATATAAATAAAATTTTGGCAAAATTTTCTATAGAAATAAAATTTTGACAAAATTTTCTATAGAAATAAAATTTTGTTAAAATCTTCTACAGAAATAAAAATTTGACAAAATTTTCCATAGAAATAAAATTTTGATAAAATCTTCTACAGTAATAAAATTTTGACAAAATTTTCCATAGAAATAAAATTTTAACAAAATTTTCTACAGAAAAAAAAAATTTTGACAAAATTTTCTATGGAAATAAAATTTTGACAAAATTTTCTATAGAAATAAAATTTAGACAAAGTTTTCTATAGAAATAATATTTTAACAACATTTTCTATATATATTAAATTATGACAAAATTGCTACAGAAATAAAATTTTGACAAGTTTTTCTATAGAAATAAAATTTTCTACAGAAATAAAATTTTGTCAAATAGAAGTAAAATTTTAACAAAATTTTCTATGGAAATAAAATTTTGACATAATTTTCAACAGAAATAAAATTTTGACAAAATTTTCTACAGAAATAAAAATTTGACAAAATTTTCAATAGAAATGAAATGTTGATAAAATCTTCTACAGAAATAAAATTTTGACAAAATCTTCTACAGAAATAAAATTTTGACAAAATTTTCTACAGAAATAAAATTTTGACAAAATTTTCTATAGAAATTAAATTTTGACAAATTTTCTATAGAAGTAAAATTTTGACAAAATTTTGTATAGATAAAAATATTGACAAAATTTTCTACAGAAATAAAAATTTGACAAAATTTTCCATAGAAATAAAATTTTGATAAAATCTTCTACACAAATAAAATGTTGACAACATTTTCTATGGAAATAAAATTTTAATAAAATTTTCTACAGAAATAAAATTTTGTCAACATTTTCCATAGAAATAAAATTTTGACAAAATTTTCTATAGAAGTAAAATTTTGACAAATTTTCTACGGAAATAAAATTTAACAAAATTTTCTACAGAAATAAAATTTTGACAAAATTTTCTATAGAAAAAAAATTGGACACAGTTTTCTATGGAAAAAAATTTTGACACAATTTTCTATATAAATAAAATTTGGACAAAATTTTCTATAGAAATAAAATTTTGACAAAATTTTCTATAGAAATAAAATTTTGATAAAATCTTCTACAGAAATAAAAATTTGACAAAATTTTCCATAGAAATAAAATTTTGATAAAATATTCTACAGTAATAAAATTTTGACAAAATTTTGTATGGAAATAAAATTTTAACAAAATTTTCTACAGAAATAAAATTTTGACAAAATTTTCTATAGAAAAAAAATTGGACACAATTTTCTATGGAAAAAAATTTGGACACAATTTCTATATAAATAAAATTTTGACAAAATTTTCTATAGAAATAAAATTTTGACAAAATTTTCTATAGAAATAAAATTTTGATAAAATCTTCTACAGTAATAAAATTTTAACAAAATTTTCTAAAGAAAAAAATTTTGACAAAATTTTCTATGGAAATAAAATTTTGACAAAATTTTCTATGGAAATAAAATTTTCTACAGAAATAAAATTTAGACAAAATTTTCAATAGAAATAAAATGTTGATAAAAACTTCTACAGAAATAAAAATTTGACAAAATTTTCCATAGAAATAACATTTTGATAAAATCTGCTACCGTAATAAAATTTTGACAAAATTTTCTATGGAAATAAAAATTTAACAAAATTTTCTACAGAAAAAAAAAAATATTGACAAAATTTTCTATGGAAATAAAATTTTAACAAAATTTTCTATAGAAATAAAATTTTGACAAAATTTTCCACAGAAATAAAATTTTGATAAAATATTCTATAGTAATAAAATGTTGACAAAATTTTCTATGGAAATAAAATTTTAACAAAATTTTCTACAGAAATAAAATTTGGCAAAATTTTCTATAGAAAAAAAAATTGGACACAATTCTCTATATAAATAAAATTTTGACAAAATTTTCTATAGAAATAAAATTTTGACAAAATTTTCTATAGAAATAACATTTTGACAAAATTTTCTATAGAAATAAAATTTTGACAAAATTTTCTATAGAAATAAAATTTTGGCAAAATTTATTATAGAAATAAAATGTTAACAAAATTTTCTGTGAAAGTAAAATTTTTCAAAATAAAAATTGTCATTAAATTTTGGTAGATTATTTTTGGCTCGAGTGGCAACTGTGATACGATAGCCCCTAATTTGACATTTTTATTTGTTGTAGCCAAACTAAAGCATGTTTTAGTGTAGTCGAGCTTTAAAAATAGCGCACAATGTTTGCTATTTCAGCAAACAGTGACTGTTTCCCTTCTTCAGCAGACTTTTTGCTGTTTCAGCAGACTTTTCTGCTGTATCTACTAACAAATTTCTTTGGGTGTAGAATTCCAGTTTGTCACATGTCACATTTTGAGAATACTACCAATTCTTGGGCAGCTAAAAGAGATTATCATATATATCAAGATAAAAATAATTAACTAATAAAAATAAAACCGTAATATCTCACTTTAAAATATAAAAAAAAAAATAAAAAATTGGGATAACATGAAATATATAATCTACAATAATTGTTTTTTTTTTTTTTTTTTGATTCATGTTGAGAAATTAAACTTTAGTCTTTCTGTTTCTGAATTCTTAAAACTATCAGTTAATCCTATTATACACACTAGCATTGTCCTAAACTTCTCCACGTATACCAGTCTCTGCTGAACTACCATGTATAATAAGATCCATTTGTGACTGGGATAATTCACTAGACAATAGCTGTTCGATGCGTATGAAACGATCATTGGGATCTGGCGTATTTGATTCTGTATCACGCAAGCGTACTGATGAGCTACCTTTGGCACGTTCTATAGATGTATGCGAAAATGAAAGTATAAAACAACAATATTGTGAAATATATATGATATGGAAATTGGAGTATTATTTCAAATAGAACTTACCCATTCTGGCTCGTCTTGTCTCCTGTTCAATAATTATTTCATTTGTTATATACGCTTCACGACGTATTTGATCCCTTAGTTCAACACTCATATCGGGTATACACCATCGTACTATTATCATAACCAAGGCAACGAAATTCTGTGGAGTGAATGAATACAGAAGACAAGAAATGTTATTAATTTCCATGGAATTAAAAGTGAAATCTTAAGCAATAGGATGTAACGTTTTTACAACAATTTTATTTGTAACCAATTTCTTCTACAAAAACAACAAAACAAAAAACAAATAATTCTTCCTCCGAAAAGAATCACAGCTGCACATTTTTTGATATATTCCAGCTATTCATTACTAAAAGAAAACAATGCTATTTTATGGACGGTGATCATATTATTTTCATTGAAAATTATATTCACTATGCTACGAACATTAACGCGGTGAAAATGGCATGGTCCCCCCCATAAAAATATTCTCAATCATAGTATTTTGCTCTTTAAATATAATCACGATAATCATGTTTCTCTCTCATAGCTTTACTATTATCGATTCAATCGTATGTTTGGGAAGATTAAGGTCAATTGGCTGTTCAAGAATAATTCAATGCTATTGTAATCACGGTTGCCACTCGTGCCAAAAAATAATTTACCAAAATTTTAAGAAAAATTTACCAAAAATCTACCATATTACAAAAAAAAATTTTTTTTTGAAGTTATTGATATCATTTTTGTGGTAAGTATATTTTTTTAGAATTTTATTTCAGTATTAGCAGAGATCATAATATATAATATGACAATATATATTATCGTCTCTCCATTTATTGAACATTATTTGGGGATATAAAAATCCCTTGAATTGCAAATGCATCGAATTTTAAATCTTTTGACTATTTAAGCTTGCACTAACAAGGGAAAAATTACTACTTCTTCTAAAAGGAGGAACTTCAAAGTGGACTTTGTAATTAAAAATTTTAAAGATATTAAAACTTTTAAAACTTTTTATTTTGACAAAATTTTATTTCTATAGAACATTTTATTTCTATTTATTTCTATAGCATTTTTTTAAATATCTATAGAAGATATTTTCCCAAAATTCTACTTCTAACGAAAATTTTTACAAAATTGCATTTCTATAGAAAATTTTCTAAAAATTTTATTTCTATAGAAAAAGTTCTAAAAATTTAATTTCAATAGAAAATTTTGTCAAAATTTTATTTCTATAGAAAATTTTGTCAAAATTTTATTTCTATAGAAAATTTTCACAAAATTTTATTTCTATAGAAAATTTTCACAAAATTTTATTTCTATAGAAAATTTTCACAAAATTGTATTTCTATAGAAAATTTTCACAAAATTTTATTTCTATAAAAAATTTTCACAAAATTTTATTTCTATAGAAAATTTTCTCAACATTTTATTTCTATAGAAAATTTTGTCAAAATTTTATGTCTATGGAAAATTTTGTCAAAATTTATTTCTATACAAAATTTTGTCAAAATTTTATTTCTATAGAAAATGTTGTCAAAATTTTATTTTTGTAGAATTTATTTCATAGAAAATTTATTTCTATAGAAAATTTTGTCAGAATTTTATTTCTATAGAAAATATTCTTAAAATTTTACTTCTATGGAAAATATACTTAAAATTTTATTTCTTTAGAACATTTTGTCAAAATTTTATTTCTATAGAAAATTTTCTCAAAATTTTATTTCTGTAGAAAATGTTGTCAAAATATTTCTATAGAAAATATTGTCAGAATTTTATTTCTATAGAAAATAATCCTAAAATTTTATTTCTTTGTCAAAATTTTCTTTCTATAGAAAATTTTCTAAAAATTTTATTTCTATAGAAAATTTTGTCAAAATTATATTTCTATGTAAAATTTTGTCAAAACTTTATTTCTATAGAACATTTTATTTCTATTTATTTCTATAACAATTTTTTTTCAAAATTTCTATAGAAGATAGTTTTCTCAAAATTCTATTTCTAACGAAATTTTTTACAAAATTTTCATAGAAAATTTTGTCAGAATTTTATTTCTATATGTCAAAATTTAATTTCTATAGAAAATTTTCTAAAAATTTAATTTCTATAGAAAATTTTCTAAAAATTTTATTTCTATATAAAGTTTTCTAAAAATTTTATTTCTATAGAAAATTTTTTCAAAATTTTATTTCTACAGAAAATTGTCTCAAAATTTTATTTCTATAGAAAATTGTCACAAAATTTTATTTCTATAGAAAATATTCTCAAAATTTTATTTTTATAGAAAATGTTCTCAGAATTTTATTTTTATAGAAATTGTCACAAAATTGTATTTCTATAGAAAATGTTCTCAAAATTTTATTTCTATAGAAAATTGTCACAAAATTTTATTTCTATAGAAAATATTCTCAAAATTTTATTTCTATAGAAAATGTTCTCAGAATTTTATTTTTATAGAAATTGTCTTAAAATTTTATTTCTATAGAAAATGCTCTCAAAATTTTATTTCTATAGAAAATTGTCACAAAATTGTATTTCTATAGAAAATGTTCTCAAAATTTTATTTTTATAGAAAATTTTCTCAAAATTTTATTTCCATAGAAAATTTTCTGAGATTTTTATTTTTGTAGAACTTATTTCATAGAAAATTTTGTCACAATTTTTATTTCTATAGAAAATTTTGTCAACATTTTATTTCTATAGAATTTTATTTCTATAAAAAATTGTCACAAAATTGTATTTCTATAGAAAATTTTCTCAAAATTTTATTTCTATAGAAAATTTTCTGAGATTTTTATTTTTGTAGAATTTATTTCATAGAAAATTTATTTCGATAGAAAATTTTTTCAAAATGTTATTTCTATAGAAAATATTTTTAAAATTTTATTTCTTTAAAACATTTTGTCAAAATTTTATTTCTATAGAAAATTTTGTCAACATTTTATTTCTATATAAAATTTTCCAAAATTTTATTTCTATAGACAATTTTGTCACATGTTTTTTATAGAAATTTTTGTCAAAATTTTATTTCTATACAAAATTTTGTCAAAATTTTATTTTTATACAAAATTTTATTTCTATAGAAAATTTTGTCAAAATTTTATTTCTATAGAAAATTTTGTCAAAATTTTATTTCTGTGAAAAATTTTCGGAATTTTATTTTTACAAAAAATATTCTTAAAATTTTATTTTATAGAAAATTTTATCAAAATTTTATTTCTGTAGAAAAAATTTTCGGAATTTTATTTTTACAAAAAATATTCTTAAAATTTTATTTCTATAGAAAATATCCCTAATTTTTCTTTTCTATAGAGTTTTACCAAAATTTTATTTCCATAGAAAATTTTATCAAAATTATATTTCCATAGAAAATTTTATCAAAATTTTATTTCTATAGAAAATTTTATCAAAATTTTATTTCTATAGAAAATTTTGTCAAAATTCTACCAAACAGTAAAAACTCTACCATTTTTTGTAGAATTCTACCAACTGTGGCAACCGTGATTGTAATTCATTTATTTACCATTAACATATTTCACCACATGTTTACTAAATGATGCCATAATAAAGTCTTGAAAAGAAGCCATTTAAATACTCATTAAACTGCATAAATATCAAGGTAATCTTCACACTGGGCACATATTAAAAACAAATAAGTTTTAAAATATATTTTACAAAAATGTTTCAGTATGTTTCCGGACAAACTTCTCAACTCATTTAGATGAGATCGTTTTTTTGTTATCCTCGAAATCGACTAATCTACTTTAGGTTCGAACACACACAAAAAAAATTCACGAAAATTTTTCCAATTAAAATTTTAATTGAGTTTTAAAAAATATTCAATTAAAAATTTAATTGATTCAACAAATTTTTTAATTGAAACAATAATAAATCACAAAAATAATAGTATCAATTAATTTTTAATTGGATCAATTAACTTTTTAATTGACCTTCAATTAATTTTTTAATTGATACTATCATTTCTGTGATTGAAGACATTTTAATTAAAAATTAATTGGATCAATTAATTTCGTGATTGAATCAGAAAAAAATTTTTTTGTGTGCAAGTCGAAAACTCGAATTTAACAAATTCAGAAAATCAACTTTTCCATTGGTAAACAGTCGATTTTTGCACAAATCGAATGTAGACGTTGCAATGGTATTGCATATCAGACTAGACTTTTAGGTATAGGCCCCATACGAGGGTTCCCTTTTATATTTTGGTGTTAGAGAACAAAAACAAATATTAGTTATCGAAAATCGGCTTAGTGTTGTTGCAATATCAGTTGGCGCAAAGCCATAATAATTATATATAACCCCCAAATATACCGATTCCCATATTTAACTTCCGGAGCCACATGGAAGAGCAAATATCATCCGATCCGGTTGAAATTCTGTATGCCATGTAAGTATATGAGTGACGTGCACAGAAAAAAATTTCACGAACATTTTTGCAATTAAAATTTTAATTAAGTTTTAAAAAATATTCAATTAAAAATTTAATTGATTCAACAAATTTTTTAATTGAAACAAAAATCAATCACAAAAATTAATAGTATCAGTTAATTAATTAATTAATTAGATCAATTAATTTTTTAATTGGCCTTCAATTAATTTTTTAATTGATACTATCATTTCTGTGATTGAAGACATTTCAATTAAAAAATTAATTGGATCAATTAATTTCGTGATTGAACCAGAAAAAAAATTTTTTGTGTGTGGGTGACCAGTATGGGAGATACTGGATGTGCACATCCTCCCACCCTTCCACGCAGGGAAAATCTGACAATTCCGTCTGGAATTGACGCTCAGTCCGTCAGTCCATTTAATCCGTCTGGAATTTGTATATGTCGTATGTCCGTCAAAATGTTGAATTTTGATCTCCCATACTGGCCCCAACCACGTCACTTATATCAGAGGTGTACACGTGAGTAATATTTTGCTCACGCACACTCACGACAGAGAAATCTTATTCACGCACACTCACGCACGATATTTTTTGGTAGGACTCACGCTCACGAAAATAAAATTTGTACTCACGCACACTCACGCACGAAAGTATTTTTAATGTCGTGACTCACGAAAAATGTAGTGACTCACGAAAAACCTTGTGACTCACGAATAATTTTATGAGTGATTTACCTATAGAACCTGACAGAAAACATGAGTGTGGTTAAAATCGAGTGCGTTATAAAACTCTTACCACTCGTAAGCATTTTATGTTCGTAAGCGGGATTATTTTCGTGAGCGTGTTTTTCCGAAATTCGTTACTCACGGACACTCACGTAGATATTATTTTCGTGACTCACGCTCACGCACGACATTTGGTTGGTTAATCACGCTCACGCACACTCACGCCGTTGCCGTCAGCGTGAGTCACGAACATTTTCGTGAGTCACGATAATTTCGTGTCACGTGCACACCTCTAACTTATATGCCGTCGAAGAACCATGCAAACATTTGTCCACAGCAGTCCGTAATTATACATAGCCCTCATATAAACCGATTCACAGATTTGATTTCCGAGCCTGTTGGAGGAGCAAATTCTATCCGAAATTTGAAAAATTTGAAATTTCGTGCGTGATATTAGTATATCACTTATATTACCCAGCAATATATTACGAGGCCAGAATTTCTTACAGTCACATTTGGGAGCCACCGTGGTGCAATGGTTAGCATGCCTGCCTTGCATACACAAGGTTCGATTCCTGCTACGACCGAACACCAAAAAGTTTTTCAGCGGTGGATTATCCCACCTCAGTAATGCTGGTGACATTTCTGATGGTTTCAAAGCTTCTCTAAGTGGTTTCACTGGAATGTGGAACGCCGTTCGGACTCGGCTATAAAAAGGAGATCCCTTGTCATTGAGCTTAACATGGAATCGGGCAGCACTCAGTGTTAAGATAGAAGTTCACCACTGTGGTATCACAATGGACTGAATAGTCTAAGTGAGCCTGATACATCGGGCTGCCACCTAACCTAACCTACAGTCACATTTTCATTCAGATCAATGTTATTATTATTTAATCAAATTGTTTTTCTCCTGAACCCTCATTAATCTCCAAGGTGACATGATTACTGACAGCATATTGAATTGTATTATTATATAAATGTGGGACACTTTTTAGTGTCTCTATGTGTTGTCCTCGCTTCGAAGAAACCCCAAAACCAGAGCATCAAGGGATTAAGGTTGCAATGGAAACCCATCAGAAAATGCGTCCAATTAAATTGTTCAGAATGAAACCAAGAAGAACTTTATTTTACATTAGAACCAAACCTTCCATTGATTAATGAGAGCAACAAAGAAAAGGCGAAAGTGAATAGCCAAATCCACCAACCGATAGGTAGGTGGTGGGTCGAACACGCTATGTGTTGGATGGTGGTTCAACTCATTACCAATCTCTTCTTTTTTTATGTCAAAGATCATCGAACTAAAGGTCTTTTGTACTACCAACTACAACAACAAGAATTCCAATTTTAATGCTGTTTTTAGACGCTAGAGCAAAAATACAGGCATCTAAATCAGGCCACATAAGATGACAAACACTATACACATGGGCGACAATTCGTATATACCCTGCCCATCTCCTCTGGCTCTTCTTAAGGGAAAATGTCATTTGGCCAGAATGTATCGATGCACCAGCTATGCGAATCCAAGAATATGATTTTAGTAGCTTAAAGAACATCATCGGAAAAACATCCTCATAAGTAAAACGGCGGAAAAATTGAAAGGAATTTAGATTGAAAGAAAAAATATATTTGAAAATATATTCAAAAATAACGGAAATTTGAAAGTTACAATGAAACGATTTGCCTGTTGTTTAAATCTCCGCACAGTGGGTTACTGTATAGGAGCTGTGGATATTATAGCCTCATTGGCCACATTGTGCCTTTGTAGTTACTATTTGTATACGGATTATTTTAATTTGACCAATTGGGGTATATCATCAAATGACAATGTCCAAATTGTGGATCCTTTAAGTAATTTAATGTCATCTGTGGGTAAGTTACTTTAATATCATACACTCAAAAACAATGAATCCACCAGGAACGAAAATGTAGGTTACTTTAGAACATTTTAAAGTGCCGATAAAACACCGATACTTTAAAAATAACTAAAAATTTTTCGATAAATATAAGAAAATTTATTCGGTATATTTGTTTTTCTTGTTAAAAAATATCTCTGGTTAAAAAATATTGTAGTTTAAAAGAACAAGAAATTCGAAATTGCAAAAATAACATTAGCGCCATACGATGTTCAAGATAGGCACACCCTCAAAAAATCGCTTCTGTACCATATACCCCAAACAGATTCTGCTTCATGCATATATACTTTTACGATTGGTCAAAAAAAAATATTGTTTGTGTAGTTCAAACATATTATGTTTCACCTTAGGCATCCATTGGTAGAAGAAAATTTTAATGATTTTCTTTGTGTACACAGAAAAAAAATTCACGAACATTTTTCCAATTAAAGTTTTAATTGAGTTTTAAACAAGTATATACGGCCGAAGTTCGGCCAGGCCGAATCTTATGTACCCTCCACCATGGATTGCATAGAAACTTGTACTAAAGACTGCCATCCACAATCGAATTACTTGGGTTGTGGTATCTTAAATCGTTTTCTAAATTGTGAGTTAGTCCATACGAGGTATATATTAGACAAAAAAGGTATGTGTAGGTAAGTCTACAAATAATTACGAATCGATATGGATTTTTGCACGGTACGTAGGGAGCCAGAATTGAAATATGGGGGTCGCTTATATGGGGGCTATATACAGTTATGAACTTGATATGGACAAATTTTTGTGTAATTGGGGATCGATTTATCTGAGGGCTATATATAACTATAGACCGATATGGAACTAGTTAGGTATGGTTGTTAACGGCCATATACTAGCACAATGTACCAAATTTCAACTGACTCGGATCAAATTTGCTCCTCCAAGAGGCTCCAAAACCAAATCTCGGGATCGGTTTATATGGGGGCTATACATGATTATGGACTGATATGGACCACTTTTGGCATGGTTGTTAAATATCATGTACTACCACCACGTACCAAATTTCATCCAGATCGGATGAATTTTGCTTCTCCAAAAGGCACCGGAGGTCAAATCTGTGGATCGATTTATATGGGGGCTATATATAATTATGGACCGATGTGGACCA
Source organism: Haematobia irritans (assembly GCF_050003625.1). Lineage (NCBI taxonomy): Eukaryota > Metazoa > Arthropoda > Insecta > Diptera > Muscidae > Haematobia > Haematobia irritans. Next base: position 25,290,580 of record NC_134397.1, read on the forward strand.
ATTCCTGCATGGTTGTTGGATACCATATACTAACATCACGTACCAAATTCCAACGGAATCGGATGAATTTTGCTCTTCCAAGGGGCTCCGGAGGTCAAATCTGGGGATCGGCTTATATGGGGGCTATATATAATTATGGACCGATGTGGACCAATTTTTGCATAGTTGTTAGAGACCATATGCTTACACCATGTACCAAATTTCAGCTGGATCGGATGAAATTTGCTTCTCTTAGAGGCTCCGAAAGCCAAATCGGGGGATCGGTTTATATGGGGGCTATATATAATTATAGACCGATGTGGACCAATTTTTGCATGGTTGTTAGAGACCATATACTAACACCATGTACCAAATTTCAGCCGGATCGGATGAAATTTGCTTCTCTTAGAGGGTCTGCAAGCCAAATTTGGGGGTCCGTTTATATGGGAGCTATACGTAAAAGTGGACCGATATGGCCCATTTGCAATACCATCCGACTTACATCAATAACAACTACTTGTGCCAAGTTTCAAGTCGATAGCATTTTTCGTTCGGAAGTTAGCGTGATTTCAACAGACGGACGGACGGACGGAAATGCTCAGATCGACTCAGAATTTCACCACGACCCAGAATATATATAATTTATGGGGTCTTAGAGCAATATTTCGATGTGTTACAAACGGAATGACAAAGTTAATATACCCACATCCTATGGTGGAGAGTATAAAAATATTAAATTAAAATTGAATTGATTCAACAAATTTTTTAAATGAAACAAAAATCAATCACAAAAATTAATAGTATCAATTAATATTTTAATTGATACTATTATTTCTGTGATTGAAGACATTTCAATTAAAAAATTAATTGGATCAATTAATTTCGTGATTGAATCAAAAATGTTTTTTTGTGTAGGCGTTTTCTCAAGCTTTACAAAATAGACTGTTATTTTTTTCTTTGGTAACAAAGAAATTCTGCAAAGGTCTAAAACAAAGAAATATTAACCGTAGTGAGATTGAAGGCTGCACACAATTTTTTTTTCTGATTCAATCACGATATTAATTGATCCAATTAATTTTTTAATTGAAATGTCATCAATCACAGAAACTATAGTATCAATTAAAAAATTATTTAATCCAATTAAAAAATTAATTGATACTATTAATTGTTGTGATTGATTTTGATTGCTATTAAAAAATTAATTGAATCAATTAATTTCTTGATTGAATATTTTTTAAAAGTAAATTAAGACTTTAATTGGAAAAAATTTCTTGAAATTTTTTTCTCTGTGTGCACTAAAAAAAGTGAACCCTATATGCTACTAAAGCAAATTTAATTCTATTTTAGTTCATGGAATTATTATGCTTTGACTTTAAGAATTGTTTTGCATATTAAACATATTAAATTAAATTAAATATATTATATAAAAAAACTACTAAATTCGTGTCTCCCACCAAAAAGATGAGAATTTTGTAAATTTTACAAAGAATTCGCCCATCTTGTGAAAGAATATTTTTCCTTCGCCAAATGGCGTCCTATTGGTTCACTAATACGGTGTATATTGGGAAAAAAACTTGTCCGATTCCAAAGATCTTAGCGCTAATGTTTTTGGTATTTCTTCCGAGCACGGAATGCGGAGAATGGCACAAGACACATTCACTTGGACCCACTTGGAAGCTCTAAATCGAGGCTTCATAAAATTAAAATTAGGATGCAGATATCATTTGTAGAATTTTTATTCTGTTTTTTTTTGTTATACTAACAAAGCTATTCACGTACAAATAAATGTAAGTTCGGTCGGGGGCCGAATCTTAAATACCCACCACCATGAATCAAATATACTAGTTTCCTTTGAAAATTTCAGGGGGGTTTGATGACAGATTTTTTCCCAAGCAGATCAGTTCAACCAGTACGCTTCCTGAAGATAAATGTAAAGATTTTACCTATGAAGACTAGATCAGATTCCGGATTTTATAAATCCATTTTTTGTTTGAGTTTTAGAGGAATCATAAACATCTTTTGTAAGTGTGAAAGAAAATGATGATAATCACCATTTTCGTCCTTTCACCTCTTTATGGTCCTAAAATACCTCTAGATTTCCAATTTCAGGCAAATTGGATAAAAACTACGGATTCTAGAAGCCCAAGAAATAAAATCTGAAGATCGGTCTATATGGGGGATATATAAAAACATGGTCCGCTAATCACCATTTTCGGCACACCTCTTTATGGTCCTAGAATATCTCTAGATTTCCAATTTCAGGCAAATTGGATAAAAACTACAGTTTCTATAAGCCCAAGAAATAAAATCGGGAGATCGGGTCTATATGGGGGCTATATCAAAACATGGTCCGCTAATCACCATTTTCGGCACACCTCTTTATGGTCCCAGAATACCTCTAGATTTCCAATTTCGGGCAAACTGGATAAAAACTACGGATTCTAGAAGTCCAAGAAATAAAATCGGGAGTTCGGGTCTATATGGGGGCTACTACAAAACATGGTCCGCTAAGCACCATTTTCGGCACACCTCTTTATGGTCCTAGAATACCGCTAGATTTCCAATTTCAGGCAAATTGGATAAAAACTATGGATTCTAGAAGCCCAAGAAATAAAATCGGGAGTTCGGGTCTGTACGGGGGCTATATCAAAACATGGTCCGCTAATCGTCATTTTCGGCACACCTCTTTATGGTCCTAGAATATCTCTAGATTTCCAATTTCAGGCAAATTGGATAAAAACTACAGTTTCTATAAGCCCAAGAAGTAAAATCGGGAGATCGGTCTATATGGGGGCTATATCAAAACATGGTCCGCTAATCACCATTTTCGGCACACCTCTTTATGGTCCTAGAATACCTCTAGATTTCCAATTTCAGGCAAATTGGATAAAAACTATGGATTCTAGAAGCCCAAGAAATAAAATCGGGAGATCGGTCTATATGGGGGCTATATCAAAACCTGGACCGATATAGCCCATCTTCGAACTTGGCCTGCGTGCAGACAAAGAACGATTCTGTGCCAAATTTCAGGACGATAGCTCCATTATTGATGACTGTAACGTCATTACAACAGACAGACGGCCAGACGGACATGCTTATATCGTTTCTCCCTGATCAAAAGTATATAAACTTTATATAGTCGGAAATCGATTTCTCCCTGATCAAAAGTATATAAACTTTATATAGTAGGAAATCGATATTTTGATGTGTTACAAACGGAATGACAAACTTATTATATCCCCGTCACCATTGTATGGTGCTGGCTATAAAAATTAAACTTTAAAAAATTAAATAAAATATTTACATATTTTTCTTTGTTTGTTGTGACAATTAAATTACATTTTCTTTTCTCAAAATTATACGTTCCGGCTTTTTAAAACCGAGGAAAATAGACTTTCAAAAACCTCGATTTTCTCTATACCCGATAGTAAATTTCTCTTGCATCAGTCGATAAGGCTTATTTCTATTAAAAATTTTTAATTTTTATTTTATTACAGTCAATTATGTTTTGCTGCATAATTTCCCCGATGCATTTTATGTCGTTATGGCCATTATTTTGTGGATAAAATCATTGATTAACTTTATATTGGCAACTCTATTGATTGATGGTATAAAAAAGGTAAGAATTATCAAAGGTTTCATTATGTTTTGTAAAAATTATATACACTAATAGGGAAAAAATTAAGTTCTAAAATCGTGAACGGACGGTAACAAAATGAAACGGAAACATTCACGAAAAATCAAAAAGGAATGTTCACAGTTTCGTCCACGGACAATTACGTTTTAATGGACGTCTTTCGTTTTTCTTTGAATTCTTATATACAAAATAAAATATAGAGACGAATATTTTAATAAACATAATAGTGGGAAATTTCTTGATTTAAACAATTTTTGAAATGAAAACAAAAAATTGCCCAACATAAGTAAAAAGTGGCACAAATGTATAATCACAGGGAAAAAGTGGTAGATTTATCACTACAGCAAATCTTGCTAACGGCTGCGATAACGGAAGTTATCGTTCTGATATTTTGTGCAGATTCCTCTTCGTTTGCAGGCAGACCATTTTCGATAATAAACTACACCTAAAGAATTTTTTCAGTCTACTGTAATGTTACTTTTCTACTAAAGCTGCTTTGTAAACCGATCTAAAAATTCTATTGGGCTCACTTATAGAAAAAATCTTTTATATTTTTGTAATTCTTGGTCTAGTGAATAATGATTTGTAAAATATTTAAGTTTGAAAATATTAAGTCGAATGATTTTAAAGAACCAACAATAGTTTATAGTATTTTCCAGCCCTTGAATATTCTTAAGAACTTGCTGATAAAATCAGCAAATATTTTCTTTGCTGATATGTCCTAAATAATTTGTCCTAAAGAAATTTCGTACTTTTGAGCAAAATTCCGTCAAATTCCAGACTTTATTTATTTCTTTCATGTTTTAGGGAAATTAGGTTTAAAAAATAGCAGACAAAGTTTGCTAAATAAGCATCCAATATTTTGTATCAATTAAAAATTTTGTTGAATCAATTAAATTTTTTATTGAATATTGTTATACCCTCCACCATAGGATGGGGGTATATTAACTTTGTCATTCCGTTTGTAACACATCGAAATATTGCTCTAAGACCCCACAAAGTATATATATTCTGGGTCGTGGTGAAATTCTGAGTCGATCTGAGCATGTCCGTCCGTCCGTCTGTTGAAATCACGCTAACTTCCGAACGAAACAAGCTATCGACTTGAAACTTGGCACAAGTAGTTGTTATTGATGTTGGTCGGATGGTATTGCAAATGGGCTATATCGGTCCACTTTTACGTATAGCCCGCATATAAACGGACCCCCAAATTTGGCTTGCGATTGCTCTACAGGAAGCAAATTTCATCCGACCTGGCTGAAATTTGGTACATGGTGTTATAGAAATAAAATGTTTATAGAAATAAAATTTTGACCAAATTTTCTAATAAAAAAATCTATTACTATAAAATTTTTGCAAATTTTTTATGGAAATAAAATTTTGACCAAATTTTCTAATAAAAAATCTACTACTATAAAATTTTGGCAAAATTTTCTATAGAAATGAAATTTTGACTTAAATTTTTATAGAAATAAAATTATCAATAGAAATAAAATTTTGTTTCTTTAGAAACAAAATTTTGCCTCAATTTTCTATAGAAATAAAATTTTGACTAAATTTTCTATAGCAAAAAATATTTCTATAGTAATAAAATTTTGAATAAATTTTTTATAGAAATAAAATTTTGACAAAATTTTCTATAGAAATAACATTTTGACAAAATTTTCTATAAAAAACAACTTTGAAAAAATTTTCTGTCAATATTCCATATATGTATATGGCCTTAAAATAAAATTAAAAAAGAAATAATTTCGATTGTTCGAAATATTTCAAATAAATTGATATGGGCATTAAAATGGATCGGCATTAAAACGGCGTAAAAACTTGCTTAGTTACAAAAATGTGAAGTGTTTTAAAAAATTTGGTTTAGCCGGAGTCGGAGTCGAGCAAAATTTTTACGACTCCGACTCCAGCAAAATCTTCAGACTCCGACTCCAAGACTCCGGCTCCACAGCCCTGGCTCTAAGAGAAGCTAATTTCATCCGATCCGGCTGAAATTTGGTACATGGTGCTAGTATATGGTCTCTAACAACCATGCAAAAATTGGTCCACATCGGTCCATAATTATATATAGCCCCCATATAAACCGATCGCCCGATTTGGCTTGCGGAGCCTCTAAGGGAAGCAAATTTCATCCGACCCGGCTGAAATTTGATACATGGTGTTGGTATATGTTCTCTAATGACCATGCAAAAATTGGTCCACATCGACCCATAATTATATATAGCCCCCATATAAGCCGATCCCCAGATTTGACCTCCGGAGCCTTTTAGAGGAGCAAAATTCATCCGATCCGGTTGAAATTTGGTACGTGGTGTTAGTATATGGTCTCTAACAACCATGCAAGAATTGGTCCATATTGGTCCATAATTATATATAGCCCCCATATAAATCGATCCCTAGATTTGTACTCCGGAGCCTCTTGGAGGAGCAAAATTCATCCGACCCGGCTGAAATTTGATACATGTTGTTGGTATATGTTCTCTAATGACCATGCAAAAATTGGTCCACATCGACCCATAATTATAATATCCCCATATAAGCCGATCCCCAGATTTGACCTCCGGAGCCTCTTAGAGGAGCAAAATTCATCCGATCCAGTTGAGATTTGGTACGTGGTGTTAGTATATGGTCTCAACAACCATGCAAGAATTGGTCCATATGGGTCCATAATTATATATAACCCCCATATAAACCGTTCCCCAGATTTGATCTCCGCAGTCTCTTGGAGGAGCAAAATTCATCCGATTCGGTTGAAATTTGCAACGTGGTGTTAGTATAAGGCCGCTAATAACCATGCAAAATTGGTCCATATCGATCTATAGTTATATATAGCCGATCCCCAATCACACAAAAATTGGTCCATATCGGTTCATAATCATGGTTGTCACTCGAGCCAAAAATAATCTACCAAAATTTTATTTTTATAGAAAACATTGTCAAAATGTTATTTCTAATACAAAATTTTGTCAAAATTTTATTTCTATAGAAAATTTTGTCAAAATTTTATTTCTATAGAAAATTTTTTTCCAAATTTTATTTCTATAGAAAATTTTGTCAAAATTTTGCTTCTATAGAAAATGTTGTCAAAATTTTATTTTGTCAAAATTTTATTTCTATAGAAAATTTAAACTTAATTATATCGGCCTTTTTTAGTTTAATATATACCACGTATGGACTATGTGGTATATATTACGGTGTTAGGAAGTTTTAAGATACCTTGCCATCGGCTTCAGTAGAAGTTTCTACGAAATCCATGGTGGAGGGTACATAAGCTTCGGCCTGGCCGAACTTACGACCGTATATACTTGTTTAAAACTCATTTAAGACTTTAATTGGAAAAATTTTCGTGAATTTTTTTTTCTGTGTATGTTAGCATAGATTATGATATGGATTTCATTCTCATTTTTTTTATAGAGAATCTCTCTCGCACAAGATCATTATCAGGCAAGAATTTCTTCCAATAAGCTCCAAATCCAAAGTCCTGTAAGTAAGGCATTTAATATTTTTTGTAAACTCAAAAAAAAAATGTTAAAAAAACTGCTGTAACACAGAAAAACATTTCACAAAAATTGTTCCAATTAAAGTTTTAATTGAATTTTACAAAATAATCAATTAAAAATTTTAATGAAACAAAAATCAAAAATTTTTTTTAATTGACTTTTAATTAATTTTGAATTGATACTATAATTTCTGTGATTGAAGACATTTCACTTAAAAACATTAATTGGATCAATTAATTTCGTGATTGAATCGGATTTTGTTTTGTGTGAATAGCAGAAAATTGACTGAAAAGTAGTAACTGATAGCTAGAATATTTGCAGTTATTTTCTGATTTTTTTCTACGCCCAAAGAAATTTGTTAGTAGACACAGCACACAAAAATCTGTTAAAATAACAGAAAGCTTGCTGGAAATAAATGTTTGCTGTTTCAAGTAACTCTTGTTTGTTGAAACAATTATATTGCCTGCTTTTCCTTTTTCAACAGACAAAATTGTTCTTTAAACAAAATTTTTTGTTGTTATGAATGACAAAATGTAGGGAGTGTAGGGATACAAAAGTTGAAATTTTTTCAAAGAAAATCGAAAATCGGGGTTTAATCAAAATCGACTTTTTAGACTTTTTGTAATTTTCTGAAAATACTAAACAAATTTTAATGTTTTTAAAAATGTAACAAAATCAAAATATTGAAAAACTCTTATAGTTGGCTTTTGTAAGAAACGATTGATTTTCCGAAATTGACATTATTCCCAACTTGATAAGGCTTGATAAGGCTAGGAATATAAATTGTAGCATTTTGTATAGATAAGTAAATTATTATTTTTATATAATTTAATAAAAATTTCCTTGAATCTTTCAGAAACGTACCATTTGCATTGCCCCTTGGCTTATAAATACAATAGTCTCCGTGGTGGTGGAAATAACCACCTATATCCTAATGGAGATCAAATTCAATGATATCGATGCGGCCACAGATAAACGTATAGTACGAAGCATAATGTTTGGCATATTTATTAGTAAGTATCAGAATTAAATACGAGCCATCATCATTAAAAACAAAATTCCAATAACTATCTACTCTCTTTTATTACAGTGTTCAATATTATATTCACTTTTGCTATATATTGGCTGTGTAAATTTCTTAAAATTCAACAACAAGAAAATCAAGTCCTACAAGAAAGCATTGTGGATGCAACGGGAATGTTTCAACATGTCAAAGTTTGAGAGACGTATGGAATATGTTAAATAAACAAGACAGACACCCTGGAATATAAATTCAAAGACAATGCAAAGGCATTTGAAAAACTAGAAATCCTTTAATCCATGTAAGAAGAAAATATTCTCTCATAAAGAGTAAAAGTTTACTCGTTAGTGTTTTTTTCGATATTTAAGCGAATGAAATATTTGTTTTTTTTTTTCAAATTAGATAGATTTAAAATACTCAGGATCATAATAACGACATATATGAATGAGTAAAATTTATAAGTTAAAAAAAAATCTTGTGCCATTTCTAAAATTTGTTGTTTTTTTTTAATTATTATTTTAATAGATTTCCACTTACCTCAAATAGAACCACAAAACACAAACGACATGCCAATATTACATAGTAGGTACTACTAAATTTGTATCTATTATTGGAGGTAGGAGGTTCACGAAAATCAGCATATCTATATTTAAAGAAATAAAATGGAAATATTAAAAAATTATGTTTTGTTTTGTATTTTATGAAGTAAATAAAAATGGGAATAAACATCAATTAGCGTACAAATAAGTTCAGTACAAATTATAGTATTCTCAACAATAGTAGAAATGAACTATGGTGTAGTTAATATGGTAATAAAATGACGCCCAACATTGTCATACTGTTCGTAACGCACCCAGCACAAAATGCGCCCCAGCTGTGAAAATGTTCTTTTCGGATCCGGAAGTGGTGCGAAATTGACGCAGAAGCAATGAATTTAACATGGGCTTGTCGTAGGACAGATGTCCACCATTTTAACAGCCGTTGCACTAAATTTGCATCACATCTTACTGTGTGAAGAGAATCCAATGTTTTGGATGTGAATTAAGAAATTTTGTGATATTTATGATTTTTAATGCATCAAACGCTTGTCTGGAACGTTTGACATCAAATATTTTCCAAAAATCGCAATTTTTCTAAAAAGGTTGGGGGGTAAAGTTTTGGTTTGGGCAGTTTTGGGTTTTTGGTGGGTGTTTTTTTTGGGTAGATTTG